>NC_140171.1:140940045-140970045 GCF_963971535.1 Notolepis coatsorum | reverse complement strand
TATTCTCTCATTGTGAAAAAAAACGGCGTTCCTCTGTTGAGTGTTTTTGCCATTTTTTGTAGGTGATGATGGGTTGTGTGTGTCATGTGACCTACAACTGGGTTGTACTGGCCACAGAAGCACATGTGTATGTTGGACCGGGGTTCTTAGAGCCCTCTCTATTCTGTGTTTTTCCTTAGTAAAAATCAGATAGCAGGTTAGCTCATGCGCTGTGTGGAACTGTGAAACGCTTCATAGAGCTGACTATGACTGTGTCATATTCTCTTTTTGTCGTTACATCGTATCATGGGTGTGGGGTCGTAAAGGGGTGAACTGGTAACCTTTCCTCTCCCCATTGTTCTGTCGGTCAGGGGTACACCCCCTGTCCTTCAAGGTTCCCGTCACGTGGCGGTTCGGCACGTTACGGGGGGGGGGGGGGGGGGAGGGAGTTCCTGGTCCCACGGCCTGGTATATTGGGCGTGTGCACCGCAGGAATTCCCCCGCCATAGAGTACGTCACCGTGCGCGTCTCTGTTGGTAGGACTTCCGTGTGCTGTTCAGGTCCATGTGATGGATCTGTTTTCAGGGGGGGTGGTCAGGGCTCCTCCTCACCAAGCGCCTATTCAGGCCTTCTGTGAGTTCGGACTCCTTCTTCCATGTGAGGAAGCCTCCATCAGAGTACAGAGCCTTCCTCCTCAGATTGTCAAAGTGAGTGGACCCTCTAGAAGGGTCCTTTTCTATTGTATGTATATTCGATTCAATTCGTTTATTGAGTGTGTATGGGTTCAGTGCCTCTTCCCCGGAGGCCCTAAAACCAGTTTTTTACATGGCTCAAGGTGCAATATATTCTTTTCAATCTGTACAGCTCGCGTGGGAAGTCTCTCTGGGGATCCCCGTCTCTTTCCTATGGGAGGGTGGTGGGATGTAAAAATGTGAACATTTTTTACCCCGGCTGTGTAGACTGGGATACATACTGTTGATGCTTCCTTCTTTCTATTCCAGAAGTGTTGGAGTTAGGGAGTGTCACACCCCTCTTGTCGTTCCCCTGGGCGCCTTGGGGATTCAATGACAGGTCTAATTAGCCTGTTCATTGATGGGGGTGTGTCCCGACGCACGTATAGTGCTAGCTCGCTGTGAACAGGCGATTGACTGGCACGCCTTGGTTGCTTGTGGTTGAAACAGCGTTTTTATAAAGCAACTGAGATGGGGGTTTTTCCTCTTCCGACGACCACATCCCATGACCTGGGTGGGTTGTCGACGGATTCTCGTTCATGTCTGGGGGATGATGACGGGATGGATCTGAACATATGTGGTGGGGTCTCACGCCCTTGGGGTGGGCCACCAGGCGCGGTTCGTCCGAACGTCTGGGTGGCGCCTTCTTTTCATGTTAAGATCAACACGCATATCTGCCCTTCTCCTGGAGTAGGCATGTCGGCGTGGTTAGGGCACGGGACTGGTTTTGGTCACGCTGGTCCAGATCAGTTGAACCCGTTGTCCGCCGGGGATGCAGATCTGCTGTTCTGGTACCCTGAGGGACTTGGGCTTTTTTCAGGGGGAAAAATGCCAGGTCGGTCTGGGTGTCACAGGGTTAAGCGCTATGGAGACCCTGGTTGGGTATGTTTTTACTCAGCACTGTCGTCATGGCTTACAGCCATGCCATTCTGTACGCGCTCGATCTCGTCGGATCTCGGCCGCTACACAGGTTGGTCCTGGTTAGTACTTGGTTGGGAGACCGCCGGGGAATACCAGGTACGGTGTGCTTAGGGGCTGGTTCTCCATTATTTTTCGCTCCTCTCTCACGCATGGCGAAGAGGGGCCTGTGGGGGTGGTTTTTTGACCTCCTCTGGTGACCCTGTGCTTCCCGTACCGCCAGGCCCGGTCCGAAGTGATGTTTGCGACCCGTAGGCCTGGGTTAACCCTTTTTGGAAACTGAAACACTTGTACTGCGGTATAGCCGGTGTATACCCGCAGGTGTGTTTTGGAGTTTTTTCTTGAGGGGTTATAGGAACAACCACCGCATTGGGTAACACCGAGGTGGTTGATTCCCTGGTGTGTTGGAGCAGTGTCAACTCCCGGGTTCACCGTTTGAGGGTGCCCCTGCACGTTCATGACGTCTGCCAATCGTGTCAGCCTTCTCTGCCTCGACCCCTCTGGGTGGGGGTTTTTAAATGGAGGCTTGGTCATGCAACACCGCCAGCTTACGCTCCTTCCGCCGGGGCGGCTGTGTTCAGCTGTCCCCTCTGGCGCCTGTCTCGTCCGCAGTCTCCAGGCTAGGGTTAACAGCCTGTTGCCTGGTTTTTCCCCGGTGCGCTGCCTGCTTCCGTTGGTTAACCTTTTTTGTGTGCTTACGGCCATGCTGACTGCCTGTTCTGCAGGGTCAGTGTGCCAGGTGGTGTACTATTGGGGGGACGGGGCCCGCTCGGCTTACGGCCATACCAACCTGAACACGCCCGATCTCGTCCGATCTCGGAAGCTAAGCAGGTTCTGGCCTGGTTAGTACTTGGATGGGATTCCGCCTGGGAATACCAGGTGCAGTAACTGAGGGGCCTTTGTCCGAATACGCTGGCGATGTGGGGGGCGGGGCACTACGTGCCCACCTGGTGGGGTCTTGATGCTGGCATCATGGACTTCTCCGGGCCCCCATTCTAGGGAGTCCAGTCCTTTTGGTGGGTCTGGGTCTTCCTTCGTGCTCCGCTGCTACGGCCTTGCCACGGGGTTGGGTTTGCCCTTGACCCCGTGATTCTGGGGGCAGTAACGAGGTTGTTCCTCCGTTCGTTCCCGGGTGGCATGCGGGTTGTGCGTGTGTGTAGTCGTGGGGTCAAGCCACGGTCTGCTCACCCTGTGCGTTGAGTTGCTTGAGTGCCTCTTCGCACGGTCGGGTCCGTCGCCCTCCCGTGAAGCCCCTAATAGGGGGGGTGCCCGCCATTAGGGTGGGTCGGGGGGGCTCGGCCCTCCCTGTTCTGATGGTTTGTGGGGGGCTGTCAGCGGGGTGTATTTGTCGGCCGTTGGCTCTCGCTCGGCCTCCCTTGTGCAGAGAGCGATGCCGAGCGAGAGCGATACGATACAGAACGTTAGGTTATGACTATAACCAAGTTCTGTTAGTATAGCGACGCTCGGCATCCGACGCCGCTGCAGCCTTTGACCTCGCCTTGTGGCGAAAGCTTGGGAAGGAGGAGAGTGGGTGGCCCCACCCCTGCTTATATGGGTAAGCTGATAGGGGTGTGGTCAGACAAATATTGGGATTAAAGGTACATTGTGGTCTTTATTCAGTGCGCGTGCACGTATGCGAGATAGTGCAGAGAGCGATGCCGAGCGTCGCTATACTAACAGAACTTGGTTATAGTCATAACCTAACGTTAATCTCCCATAGCAGATCACTCTGGTCCCAGTTTGTTTACATTTGAAAACATAAATGTATTATGATACCAACTTGACATCCCGCAGAGGGCAACGCCCCCTCAATATACTGAGAGTTGGCTGTGCTCAGAGAGGGTGCACTAAGCCACGCCCCATCAATATACTGAGAGTTGGCTGTGCTCAGAGAGGGTGCACTAAGCCACGCCCCCTCAATATACTGAGAGTTGGCTGTGCTCAGAGAGGGTGCACTAAGCCACGCCCCCTCAATATACGGAGAGTTGGCTGTGCTCAGAGAGGGTGCACTAAGCCACGCCCCCTCAATATACTGAGAGTTGGCTGTGCTCAGAGAGGGTGCACTAAGCCACGCCCCCTCAATATACTGAGGGCGGGATCCACAAAGAATGGATTGCACGGTGCTAATTGCACCCTTACTTACAATTCATTATGAATAAAAAATAGGGGACCCTGATGTAAACAAGACGAAAGACTTTCTCTGGTCTGCATCCCCTTAACAATTGTGTGTATTGAGCCGTACTGTATTGTACCCAATCTGCAATCTGTTAATAAACTTTTCAATCACCGCGCAGGAGAGACAAAAACAAAACAAAATGACCCATAATGACAATAAACTGACACAAGTTTGCTGTAAATCATCTTGGATTTCATGTGTCTTCAGAAAAACGTGTCTTATGTTATAATCAGAGCTACAATCTGTATCTAGTCTGGTGGTTCCCATGTACTTCCTCCACTAATTTAATTGACGTTCATCATGACTATAGCTATATGACTAAGCATTAGATGAATGGGATCCGCGTGGAATCTTGACTTTTTTATGGAAAAGAGGAACATTATACCATCACTTGGGCACCGCGAAAGGGCGACTGGATGCGGGAGGGAGAGCATGAGTGCGCGACAGGGAAGAATATTCTTGTGTTACATTTATAGAACGCCTGGTTCTTATACTGTTACATTTCTAAATACCATAGGTCATTTTTACTCAATGATATGTGAAAAGAATTTCCCTTATTATGGGCTTCTTTGGCTTGAGTGATGATGATGATGGAGATCATGTCCATCGCTGCTGTCTTGATGGTGGAAATATCACCTGCAAGCAATATGACCCTGAGCATCTCGATTGTTTCAATACCGAAAACACCCTTTCACTATTGCACCTCAATATTAGAAGCCTCTGTAAACACCATACTGACCTTGTATCATTACTTTCTATTTCTGGCTGTAAATTTGATATAATTGGTTGCAGTGAAACTTGGCTAAATGACAGGTCGTTCACTGATATTCTCAATCTTGATGGCTATAATTTCTTCCATAAAAACAGAATTGGGAAAATAGGTGGAGGAGTGTGTCTTTACGTGAATACCAGTCTACAAGTAAATGTTTGTGACATGGTTGACTTTGATGACGGCTCTGATTCTCTCTTCATTGATATAAATGTAAAAAATTTAAAAAACTACACCGTCGGAGTAATATATCGCCCCCCAGACACAAACTTGGATGTCTTTAGGAACAAGTTAGAGGAAACCCTTCATTCATTAAACATAAAAAACAACATGTGAGGATTCGCCTGTTCCCTGAACCTTTCCCTGTCTACTCTCCCTCACCAGCCCCCACCCTTGCGATGATTTACTCTCCTCTACTCTTCACCAGCCCCCACCCTTGGACTACCTTCACGCAGCTGTCATAGTTTATGATTCGTGCCCCAGACGGCTTTATATACCTGGACCTCCCTTCCAGTCCTGGTCGGGTCGTTCTGTATCTGTGTCTGTGTTCATGGAGTGCTGTACGTTACCATTCTGTACGTCACCATCACCTGCCGCGTCTCCGGCGTGAGACGACGGCCCAGCCATCACCACCTGTCGCCGTTTGCCTGGAGTGGGACACCGTCTTCGCTCTCTAATTCTCTACGGGAGGTTTTCCAGTGTTCCCACTCCAGACGTCAAGGCGGCACGCCATCGCTCCCGATTCCACGGGAGGAAGGCGTCTCTTCGTGATCCTCGTTCCTGGGGTGAGGCTCGTCGTCGCTCCCTAGTATTCCACGGGAGGAGGGCGTGTTCCCATCCCGGTCCCCTGGGACCCCCTTTGTTCTGCGCTGCCCGTCTGCAGTATCTGAGGAGGAGGAGGAGGATCTCCGTGCCCGGCCCCCGCTGTTGGGCCCCTGTCTCCGTGCCCGGCCCCCGCTGTCGGGCCCCTGTCCCCGTGCCTGGCCCCCGCTGTCGGGCCCCTGTCTCCGTGCCAGGCCTCCGCCGTCGGAACCCTGTCCTCATCCCTGTAAGCAGCTCTGGCCCTCGCCCTGTCCAAGGCCTTAACCCTGTTCTCTGTCCCTGTCTCCAGCCCGCCTCTCCGGGCCTCTGTCCCTGTCCCCCTCTCCAGTGCCCATGGTCCTGGCCCTGACACTTAGCCCTGGTCCTTAGCCCTGGCCCTTAGCCTTAGTCCCTTAGCCTGTTCGCCTCTTAAAGGCACAGTGCCGCATTTTCCAGATTTCCTTGTCTCTAGTGTTTTTGTGTTCTCCCTTAAAGGGATTGTGCCGCTTTTTGTTCTATAATAAATATTTGCCCTGTTTTGGCTTACTCTCATACCTGTCTTGTGTTGTGCGATTGGGGTCGGTTACAAACCATAACAGTACGACCCGACCAGTCGACGACCCCAGCCAGCACAGACAGTGTATGTGAGTTAGCCCCTGTTAGCTCCCTCTAGTTCCCTCTAGCTCCCTATAGTTCTCCTGTTAGTTCCCCTGTTAGTTCCCCTGTTAGTTCCCCTGTTGACTCCCCTGTTAGCTCCCCTGTTAGCCTCGTTAGCTCCCCTGTTGGCTACCCTGTCCCCCACAGCTAGGACTGTCCTTCCAGCTAGCTTGTTCTCCTTTGCTAGTCCAGCCCTGTCTGCTAGCCTAGCTCCGGCAGCTAGCGCAGCCTCTATGCTAATGTAGCAATACAGCTAGCATAGGCCCTGTAGCTAGAAATGCTCTGGCAGCTACCCAGTCCCTCTGCTAGCCCCACTTTAGGTGTAGCTTCCCCTGCTAGCATGGCCCAGTTTTTTTTTGTTTGTTGCCTTGTCTTGTCCCCTGCCCCGCTGTCTGATTCCGTTAGTGTTCTGCCCCGTCATGTTAGTGTTCTGCCCCGTCATGTTAGTGTTCTGCCCCGTCATGGTAGTGTTTCGGTCGCCCGGTGGCTCCCGTGGAGGGGGAGGTACTGTGAGGATTCGCCTGTTCCCTGAACCTTTCCCTTTCTACTCTCCCTCACCAGCCCCCACCCTTGCGATGATTTACTCTCCTCTACTCTTCACCAGCCCCCACCCTTGGACTACCTTCACGCAGCTGTCATAGTTTATGATTAGCGCCCCAGAGGGCTTTATATACCTGGACCTCCTTTCCAGTCCTGGTCGGGTCGTTCTGTATCTGTGTCTGTGTTCATGGAGTTCTGTACGTTACCATCCTGTACGTTACCATCACCTGCCGCGTCTCCGGCGTGAGACGACGGCCCAGCCATCACCACCTGTCGCCGTTTGCCTGGAGTGGGACACCGTCTTCGCTCTCTAATTCTCTACGGGAGGTTTTCCAGTGTTCCCACTCCAGACGTCAAGGCGGCACGCCATCGCTCCCGATTCCACGGGAGGAAGGCGTCTCTTCGTGATCCTCGTTCCTGGGGTGAGGCTCGTCGTCGCTCCCTAGTATTCCACGGGAGGACGGCGTGTTCCCATCCCGGTCCCCTGGGACCCCCTTTGTTCTGCGCTGCCCGTCTGCAGTATCTGAGGAGGAGGAGGAGGATCTCCGTGCCCGGCCCCCGCTGTTGGGCCCCTGTCTCCGTGCCCGGCCCCCGCTTTCGGGCCCCTGTCCCCGTGCCAGGCCCCCGCTGTCGGGCCCCTGTCCCCGTGCCAGGCCTCCGCCGTCGGGCCCCTGTCCCCGTGCCAGGCCTCCGCCGTCGGGCCCCTGTCCCCGTGCCAGGCCTCCGCCGTCGAGCCCCTGTTCCCATGCCAGGCCTCCGCCGTCGGAACCCTGTCCTCATCCCTGTAAGCAGCTCTGGCCCTCGCCCTGTCCAAGGCCTTAACCCTGTTCTCTGTCCCTGTCTCCAGCCCGCCTCTCCGGGCCTCTGTCCCTGTCCCCCTCTCCAGTGCCCCTGGTCCTGGCCCTGACACTTAGCCCTGGTCCTTAGCCCTGGCCCTTAGCCTTAGTCCCTTAGCCTGTTCGCCTCTTAAAGGCACAGTGCCGCATTTTCCAGATTTCCTTGTCTCTAGTGTTTTTGTGTTCTCCCTTAAAGGGACTGTGCCGCTTTTTGTTCTATAATAAATATTTGCCTTGTTTTGGCTTACTCTCATACCTGTCTTGTGTTGTGCGATTGGGGTCGGTTACAAACCATAACACAACAACTGTATTCTAATGGGAGATTTTAACATAGACATCTCCAAGGATGATTCTATAAAAAATGATTTAATTAATACACTGCACTCTTCCTCCTTCTTCACAACTATAAACATCTTCACTAGAATAACACACTCATCCAAGTCTACCATTGACAACATCATCACCAACATCCAAAACACCAAGCTGGAGTCAGGAGTAGTGCTGTCAGGCGATTAAAAAAATGTATCTAATTAATTACAGGATTTGTAATTAATTAATCTAATTAATCGCATTTTAATCGCATAACCATTTTATGCCTGATATTCTATATTCTATAATCATATTTCAAATTGCATGTGTCCGGATGGCAGAATTCAGTACTGTATCTACAAAATCATCTTCCATCTATTAATTTGCTTAGATTTTTCAGGTCTGGTCAATTTGAGCATGGTGTTATTCACAGTAAAAGATAAAAAAAAATGTTTTGATATTCTCATTTGGTTCATTACAATTTAATCAAAATAAAATTTTCATTCAATCAATCACCGCGCAGATTGATTGATTGAATGAAAATGTTATTAACAGATTGCAGAATGGGTACAATACAGTACGGCACACAATTGTTAAGGGGATGCAGACCAGAGAAAGACTTTCGTCTTGTTTACATCAGGGTCCCCCATTTTTTATTCATAATGAATTGTAAGTAAGGGTGCAACTTGCACCGTGCAATCCATTCTTTTTGGATCTAGCCCACAGTATTTCTGACACTGGGAATACATTCCCTGAGATTCATAGATGTCACTAGAATCAGATACCAAGCAGTGGCGAATCCTTATGGAAGCCATGCCTCCCTAATATTAAAATATGAATTAATATCAAATATGAAATATGAAAAAAAAAAAATATCATTTTTTTTAATATAGTTTACATTCTTTTTCATCTGTGCATCTGTGTTATAATTTTATATATTTTTTTTAATGTCTCCCTCTTCTCCTTCTCACTCCCTCTAACACACTGTCAGCCTCACTATGCTCACTGCAGCAGGAGAGGAGGCAGATGGTAGGTCTCTTTCTCCAGGCTTCCAGCATTATAGAGTCCAAATCCGATCCTAGCCAATCAGATTCGAGCTGACTGCCACACCCTAAAAGTTTAAAACGGGGCTGAGAGGAAAACACTCAGCATATTTTCCCCTCTGCACTCTGAACATTGTATTAACCCGTAACTGTTCCCACGGGCCGAATATTGCCCCGATCCTCGCGAGATTAAATCCACGAGGACCTCTCGGCGTGCCGAAGCTTTTCCTAAATCACTTCCATCATCGAAAACGAGGGGAAAAGGTCGGCTCGCGACCCTGAAAATGTCGCGTGATTTTAAAAACGCTGTATTAACTGAGCCTATTATGGGATCCACGCGAGCTTTCTATCGTGGAAACATCTGGCCGTCCCGCAACTTTTACTCATTCACATGTAGCCCCTAAAATGCTTAGAAAAGGAAAACAGAAAGCGTGGAATAAACTCGCAGAAACGGAAAAGTGTCCCACGGGCGCGCCGTGATTCCGATCCACGTGAAAATATTCACGGCCATAGAGGAGACCGTGGGACACCTTTTTGCAACCGAATATGTGTCTCGAATTTGCTCCCACGCGGCGCGCAAAATCGTGCAAGGAAAAATCGGACCAAAAATTAACCAATGCTCCAGCAGTATTAATGACCCTGATGTAAACAAGACAAACGTCTTTCTCTGGTCTGCATCCCCTTATTGAGCCGTACTGTATTGTACCCAGGCATGCGTTGTTCATGGCACGGGGTACCACTCAGTGGTACCTCACTGAGTATTAAAGATTTGAGCAGAAGCGCGTGCACGCACATGCACGCGCTCGCGAGAACGCGCTGCGCTCGGCTCGGATCGTTGTGTTTACCTGCGGCGCTACCTCGCATTATCATAACAATAGCCGCTATAGGCTGGTGTCTTCAACCAGTCTGGGACTCTTTGTGATGTAAATATGGAACGTCCCAAGTTGCCGCTGCCCACAGAGTGCACCGCCGTCCAAAGGTGAACGACGGCGAACGAAGGGCCAAATCAAAACAGCCGTCAATTCCGAATTGACAACTGTTCATTCAACCCCCCACCCACCACCACTCACCCCCGGACAACAACACACTCTGCAAACAGCAGCAACCCGGGACATTCCATATCTACATCACAAACTTCGGGACTGAGTAGATAATTAATTAATCTTCTCTTTATTTTTATTATTTATATTAAAACTGAATCAAACCATAAACAAGGTTGCCTGTTGGGATGTTAGATCCTAATGTGAAAAACTGATTTTATATGTCTGCACTTTATGTGCTCATTTTATGCCTGTCTTAATTCTGTTGTGAAGCACTTTGAGCTGCAGTTTCTGTATGAAAGGCTATACAAACAAAAGTGTATTATTGTGCGCGAGGGAACATATGCGCATGCGCGCGGGGCCGCGCGTGCGTGTGCGCGCGCGCGTGCGCGCGGCGTCATTATCCTGCGTGGCGGCTCAGCCCATAATAACAACGCAACGCTGATTGTACCCATTCTGCAATCTGTTAAATAAATAAAAAGAAAGTTTGACTGGCCGCCGAGCCATACTGTAGTGTACATGGTGACTGCTTGACTTAAAAAAATAAAAAATTAATAAAAATATTTAATAATTTTATTTTTAATAATTTTTTTTGGCTTCCCCTGTTATTTTACCCACGCGACGCCACTGATACCAAGAACATGCAAATGGACCATATTAAAAAAAAATCTGTAAATGTGTATTCTACATTCTTATGGAATGAATGAGATAAAAAAAAATATTATTAATTTTGAGTTAATTTTCATAACGCGATAATTTGCTGTGTAATTAATTAATCTAATTAACGCGATAAACTGACAGCCCTAGTCAGGAGTGATCCTAACTGACATAACTGATCACTTCCCTGTCATGTTGTCTCTAAATCTTGCCAGTGAACTTGCACCCCCTCCTTGTAAGACAACAATTAAAGTAATAAATGACAGAACCCTGCAGCAACTATATGGAAGCCTGGAGACCAAAGGGTGGAAAAATGTATATGATGCCTGTGATCCTGATACTGCATATGATAGTCTGATATTGGAAATAACAGACTCCATCCATAACACCATTCCTGACTGTCATGAGCAGTAAAAAATTACCAGAACCCCTGGCTTACAAAGGGCATTTTAACATCCATTAAACACAATGAGGAAAAGCAAATGTGATAATTATACTGATCAGGTAATAGCATCTCAGGGTGATTAAAAAAGGACATGGTCAGTTCTAAATAAAGTACTAAACAGGGACAAAAAAGCATCAGTGCTCCCTGACCCTGCAAACATGTCTCAACAGGATCTCTCTGATAAATTCAATACCTACTTTGCATCCATTGGTGAAGACCTGGCGAATAAAATTAGCCATCCTGGGGGTGTGTCTTTTAAACAGTATTTATCAGGTAACTATATTAACTATTTTTTCATGAAACCAACTGACCATGATGAACTATTCAACATTATCATGAAGATGAAGGACACTCGCACAGCCGGTGCTGATGGAATATGCAGCAAAATCCTAATAGCCATAGCCAATATTATAGTCAGACCACTCGCTCACTGTATTAATTTGTCCTTACTACATGGTGTGGTGCCAAAAAACATCAAAATTGGGAGAATAATAACCATATATAAATCAGGTGACAAAAATAGTATTAATAATTACCGTCCAATATCCGTGTTACCAGCTCTATCCAAAGTTTATGAGAGAGTTGTGTACAATAGATTAAGCGAATACACCACCAAGCTAAATATACTCACCAATTCACAATACGGCTTCAGGAAAAAGAGAACAACAAACATGGCAATATTAGACCTCGTTGAAAAAATACATGATGCCATTGATCAGGGTGATTGTGGGGTGGGCGTTTTCTTGGATTTATCAAAGTCAACTGGTTCAGTAGCTATTTACATGATAGGCAACAGTACGTCGATATAAACAATCACAAATCAATAAAAATGGACATCAAATATGGGGTCCCCCAGGGGTCAATTCTAGGGCCTTTACTATTTATTCTCTATATAAATGACTTTGTCAACTTATCTGAACTTCTGCACAAAGTAATATTCGCTGATGACACTAATTTGTTTCTGTCACATAAAAATCCACTCGAGCTACAAGATCTACTCAACACAGAACTACAAAAAGTGGACACCTGGTTTAAATGCAACAAATTATCACTTAATCTCAGCAAAACAAACTTTATTGTCTTCCACTCAAATTGGATGCGCACACATCACATGTGCATACAAATAAATGGAAATGAGCTGTCAAGAGTGGTGTCCACAAAATTCCTGGGGGTCGTCATCGATGAGTCACTCAACTTCAAATGCCACATAAAATATCTACAAACAAAACTGTCCAAATATGTTGGCTTATTCTGCAAAATACGTCATTTTCTTCCCTTGCCTGCCCTTCTCACTTTATACAAAACCTTGTATGAACCCCTCATTAATTACTGTAATGTCATATGGTGCAACACATACCCCAGCCATCTCAAGAAACTAGAAAGCTTACAAAAGAGGGTACTACGAGTGCTGTCATGGTCCGGGTATAGAGCGCCCTCAAAGCCTCTGTTCCATCGCTTTGGTCTCCTGAGGCTAGCTGAATTTAACATTCATCAAAACGCATCAATTATGTATCAAGTTGTCAACAACATGAATCACAGACTGTCTGAGCTTGTCCCAGTCTGCCAACCACTGCACATCCACAACACAAGAAATAAGCATCTTATATTTGGCAAGAGGAGAAGGCTCAATTGTGCTATAGCCTAAGCATAGCATGCAGGGGTCCACAGATCTGGAACAAGCTTGACGAAAATCTGAAAATGACTAAAACCTTTAAAACATTTAAAAAATCACTGAAAGAGGAACTGCTTAAATCATATCTCTAATTAAAATTATAACTTAGGAATACAATTGTCTGTATTATGTATCTCTGTTATATGTCAGTTAGTAGGTAGGTGTGTAAACCTACCCACGTTGTATGTTTTGTTTTGTTTTGTTTTTTGTTTATTGTTTTGTTGTTTATATTCTGTTTATATCTGTGTTCAGGCTCCCTCCAAAATCTTTAAATAGCTTCTTGGGAGACCTGGCACATGCACACAATTTGCGACATTGTTATATCACATGAGGATACTTACATGTAATGTATTGTGTGTGTGTGTGTGTGTGTGAATAAATTAATTAATTCATTCATTCATTCATTCATTCATTCATTCATTCGTTCATTCATTCATTCATTCATGCATCAGTCTCCGGTCCTCATCTCTTGTATATGTGCAGGTGATTGTGGGACTCGGGGCAGGAGTGGTGTACATCATGCAGTTCATGACAGAGGAATGAATGAAAACGTTTATTTTTGAACATGTATTCTCCATATTCCTCCAAACAAATCCCAATATCAAGCTCCGTCATACATAACAATCATAATGAAAAAGAAATCAAGAGCAATGTAGTTAGTTTGTTGACATGAGGAATGGAATCAGACAGCAGCCACAGACGAACCTAACACACACACACACACACACACACACACACACACACACACACACACACACACACACACACACACACACACACACACACACACACACACACACACACACACACACACACACACACACACACACACACAGATACATTAAATATCCAGGCACATTTAAATGACTGCAACATGGTAAATTGTGGTTGCACAAGCAAAAAGGGAATATGTATTTAATTTGGGCAAAGACAGAGAGAAAGTGAGAGACAGAGAAAAATGTATGTACATTTTGTTCAACTCTTAACTGCTCAGGAAAACTGTCTGAATGTGATTAAGAAGAGACAAGTCATTTAAACACAAATGGTGTAAAGGCTACCTGGTAGAAACTACAGTGATCTGAACGGGTGCTGAACACAAAATATAAAATACATTGAATCTCTTGGTTCTCTTGGTCATTCCATAAATATAATGTGCAATGGTTTAGGTGACATCTACTTGTAAAGTGCCATGTTAGGTTGGGGGACCTGCTTTATTAAAATTAAAATCATGATAAAGAATCAGTCAAATCAAAATCATTTTTTTTATCATATTAAAATCATATTATTTTTTTATCCACTTTTTTCTCCTTATTTTTCTATTTTTCTCCCATCCCAATTTCGTATTTCCAATTCTCCCCTCCCCTGTCTTGAACGTTGCTAGACTATGCCTCCCACTGGTCGGCTGTAGGGAGGATAGAAGCCTTGCATCACGTGTCCCCCCCCCGGTACACAAGGAGGCAGCCTGTCACATCTTTTCACCAGACAGCGCGGACTCTCAGTGGCGAGGAGTAACGCGTGGGAGGCTCACACTACCCCCGATACTTCCTGACTCTGCTGTGCAGGCGTCTCCCAACCGACCTGTAGGGGTCGCTGTCCACAACGTCCAATCCCCACCCATCGACTTTCCACCCGCTACCTCTGTCAATTGAGATAGTATGACGACTGGCCCAAGGCAATGCCGACTTGGGGAGTCGAGACCGGAGTGTCTTGCATTTGTGACGAGTGCAATCTCCGCTACGCCACCCAGTCGCCCTCAAAATCACGTTTTTCAATCTCATTGCATTTTCTAACAGATGATAGATATGTTGATGTAAAATTGCCCAAAATGTTTCGAACTGTTGTTATTGTGAAAATAATAACTAAAGGGCAATGAAACAGTTATAACAAGTCAAATGATACATCTGAAGCTGAAGAAATAATACTCCTGATGTCAGCATTCCACCATAAGCTTTTTCTGATTGAATTAACGTCATTACACTGGTTCTTTATAGAAACACGCCAACATTATTGGAAATCTGTTCTTATCTGGAAATGATCGTCTTCTCCAGAGTCAGACAAGAAGATAGATACCAATTTCTTCTCTGTGTGTTCAGTAGAAAGCTATCTGTCTACAAGCTAGCCTAGCTTAGTACACATCAGTGGCGAATCCTTATGGAAGCCAACGGAAGCCATGCCTCCCTATTAAAATATGAATTAATATCAAATATGAAATATGAAAAAAAAATAGAAAAAAATATATATATAATTTTTTTTTTAATATAGTTTACATTCTTTTTCATCTGTGCATCTGTGTTATAATTTTTTATTTTTTTTAAATGTCTCCCTCTTCTCCTTCTCACTCCCTCTAACACACTGTCAGACTCACTGTGCTCACTGCAGCTATAGAGGAGAGGAGGCAGGGGGTAGGTCTCTTTCTCCAGCCTCAACCATGTGATTCATGTATCTAGAGTCCAAAACCGATCCTAGCCAATCAGATTTGAGCTGACTGCCACACCTTAAAAGTTTAAAACGGGGCTGTGAGAAGAATCCAGAGTGTGGCCTCCCCTCTGCACTCGGCACACTCTGGAGGCGGGGCAGGTCAGAACATTTCCACCTGACTACCTAATGTGACAACCATTAGTAGTATCAAACTGTCAATCAAACTGTCTGTCGTCACTCAGTCTACTACAGTGCCATTGTAAGAAAAAACATGTCTGAACGTCATCCCCTCGCGGGATTGATTGATTGAAAATTTTATTAACAGAGCGGGCACGTTCGAATCCTCTATTAGTGTATCTAACATTTAGCACTTTAATAGCAACTTATTTTCGCCGGCGGGACATTTACTGAGGACCAGCAGAGCACACCACTGTGGATATTATGATTTAACAAATCTATCTGGCAAGAGGAGGACCACATTATTGACCAGGTAAGCACTGAGCAGCCTGACTAACTAACGTTATCAGGCAAGCTTGTAGACCCTTTCATGACTGCAATGCAAGCCAGGGGCTGGAATACGCAGTCACTTATTCCTCCGTAGTAGCCAGGTTAATGTGCACCATCAAGCACTGCTTAAAAGCTAGCGGTGGGTCCAAAATATATCGGATATAAATGTCAAAGGTACCCAGCATTCCATTAGGGTTTCACACACAGATGCGGCGGGGTTTGAAAGCTCGGCGTTGCTAATAAACATTTTAAATCATTTTTATAAACGAGTAAAACTGAGGCTGAAATGGCTGCTTCCGCATTTTACAGTAGGAGCGCTCTGAGGGCGGGGCACGCCGCGCAACAGACACGTGAATGAATGAATGAATGAATGAATGAATGAATGAATGAATGAATGAATGAATGAATGAATGAATGAATGAATGAAAACTTTATTTAACAGATTGCAGAATGGGTACAATACAGTACGGCTCAATACACACAATTGTTAAGGGGATGCAGACCAGAGAAATACGTTTGTCTTGTCTTGTTTGTCTAGACTCTAGACGTTTGTCTAATAGATAGTCATATTCTCTCCCGGCCGTATGTATATTTCTCTCCCACCCACCCACCCCCTCCTAATGTACAGTCCCCTCCCCATCATATGTATATACTCTGTCAGGATCTATGGGTAACAGTACTGTATATTTGAATATCGTATATGTCACAAATGTAACCATACTAAATACCTGTATGTCATGTATGTCCCTATGCCATAAATGTCATGTATGTTGTGTATGTCCCTATGCCATAAATGCCATGATGTCTTGTATGTCATAAATGTCACTATGAATTGAAAATGGGGGACCCTGATGTAAACAAGACAAAAGTCTTTCTCTGGTCTGCATCCCCTTAACAATTGTGTGTATTGAGCCATACTGTATTGTACCCATTCTGCAATCTGTTAAATAAATAAAAATAAAGTTTGACTGGCCGCCGAGCCATAGTGTAGTGTACATGGTGACTGCTTGACTTAAAAAAAAATAATAATAATATTAATAAAAATATTTAATAATTTTTTTTTTTATAAATTTTTTTTGGCTTCCCCTGTTATTTTACCCACGCGACGCCACTGGTACACATGTAAGCAGTTTACCTTAAAACACCAGGAGAGGTGTTTTTGGCCAACAGCTAGGCTAGCTGGTCCGTATCTGCTTCATTTGTGCTAATGTAGCGTGATGGATTCTGCGTTGTGTCTGGTGTGAGGTGGACGTCAACACGCAGACAATTGTACCCAGTTTGGTGATCTTTATTGCCTGTTAAACACAACAGCACAGCCCGTAAGACACGACGGCGTTATTGTCCATTTATCAGCGTGCACTCCACCTCTGCTCTCGTACTCTGCCATACTCAAAGAGAACGCGGCGCGCGTACATTCAACACGGCGCGCCGTCTACAGTTACAGCCAGTAAATACATTTAGCTCCGTGCAAAGTAGCTTCAGTAACAACATAGGAAACAATATGAAATAAAAGCAGTGTGTACACATTAATAAAACCAAAATAAATACAAAAACAGCGGTTCATACCTGTTAAACACAACAGCACAGCCCGTAAGACACGACGGCGTTATTGTCCATTTATCAGCGTGCACTCCACCTGATATTTGCCACACAGAATGCCGAGTTTAGTACACGAACGTACTGTTGCTGTTTTACACAGTTGAATTAATGTCATTGCACAACAAGGTATTTCAATAGCAAAACAAGTTATACAAAGCATTTAAATCCCATATTAGATAAACAAACGCTCGTACCTCTGCTCTCGTACTCTGCCATACTCAAAGAGAACGAGCACTTCCGTCAGCGTGTCGCTCGTCAACAACCCGGCGAAACCATTTTGCACATTAGTTGAACGTATTTACAATACAACAATTGTTCAATGGAAAGATATCTTATCTTCTCTAAACCCATTATAAAGGACCCAAACGGTATTTCGTTTGTGGAATTGGTAACTCAATGTGAGGGAATTAATATACAGTAGTAAACCAGACACCCCTCCAAAACCTAGAATGGACTCGGTGCAAGTTGGTCCACATTGATCCACTTTTGTTCCTTCAAAATAAGAGTGTTTCTGTTTTGGTCCACATATTTAAGATAAAAGATACCAGTTTCTGTCCATGATACTAGCATAACCACTTCACTCTGCTACACTAAGCTAGGCTAGTTGGCAGCCAGACAGCTTTCTACTGAACGCACAGAGAGGAAATTGGTATCTATCTTCTTGTCTGACTCTGTTAAAGAGCTGTTACAACAACCATCAGGAAAGCAGGTGAATAACAGAAGTCAGCATTGGCATGTTTACAACTAGGCAGACATGGCAGTAGAACTGCTCTACTCTCCCTTTAAGTAGTATTTGTGATTTCATGTGAAGCTTAGATTTGATTTTTGATTTGATGTTTTTTTTATTTCCGTGTCTTACATAGGTGTATGCCCAGCCCATATGGGCTTACAAGACACATAAACAATATAATAGTATACTTGACAAATGACATATAAGATGGCCACAAAAAAATGAAAATACAATAAAACGTAATATAACACAAGCTGTAAGCAATGTACAGTATGTAAACAAAGAAACAAGAGGAATTCATATACAATTATATAGGATATAGTGTGTTTTGTCTCAAGTGCCATGCTTTCTCCAAAAATCCTGCAAAACTGAAGATGTCCTCCACAAAAAAACAACTCAACATACAACTCTCAGACTGCCAAAACAAATCCGGATTTACAATTTGAATGTTCTCAAATAAAGCCCTCCTCAAATCGGTGTACAAAGGGCAATAAGAGCAGTATCATTTGACCTAAACAGATATCTGGATAAGAGCAGTATCATTTGACCTAAAGGGATATCTGGATAAGAGCAGTATCATTTGACCTAAACAGATATCTGGATAAGAGCAGTATCATTTGACCTAAACAGATATCTGGATAAGAGCAGTATCATTTGACCTAAAGGGATATCTGGATAAGAGCAGTATCATTTGACCTAAAGGGATATCTGGATAAGAGCAGTATCATTTGACCTAAACAGATATCTGGATAAGAGCAGTATCATTTGACCTAAAGGGATATCTGGATAAGAGCAGTATCATTTGACCTAAACAGATATCTGGATAAGAGCAGTATCATTTGACCTAAACAGATATCTGGATAAGAGCAGTATCATTTGACCTAAACAGATATCTGGATAAGAGCAGTATCATTTGACCTAAACAGATATCTGAATAAGAGCCGTATCATTTGACCTAAACAGATATCTGAAGAGAATAGACCACATCGTATGTATTGTTAAGACCCTCTACTAACCATATCAAAAGACAATATGGTTAAAGGTGGAAAGAAGGCAGAGAAAATAACTACGGCAACTTCAACGGCGCAGGACGTAAAAAAACGAGATAGACGCGTCCGAACCGTCGCTGGTTCTGAGCCGACGGCGACAAGCTCCGAGGAGGAGAAGGAAGAGGACAACGTACCGGGATCATCGATTACGGTCCCCGAAAGAGAGTCAATAGAGACCAACATAAAAGAAGGTACAGATTCAAGCTCCGTGAGAGGGAGAGCAGCCAGATTTATGGATTCCAACGTCACTGCATCTATCTACCATTTGCCGTCAACTGAAGTAAGCAGAAATCCACCCGATTTCAACACATTGTCTAACCTGATGGTAGAACAGTCTAACATGATGAAAGAACAGTTAGAACAGTCTAACCAGATGAAAGAACAGATGGTAGAACAGTCTAACCTGATGAAAGAACAGATGGTAGAACAGTCTAACCTGATGAAAGAACAGATGGTAGAACAGTCTAACCTGCAGATTACACACATCAAGGCGCTCGAGGCAAACGTCGAGGCTAAATTCGATCGCATCGAGGCTAAATTCGATCACATCGATGAGAAATTAGAAGAAGTCAAGAAAGCGTTCGATGCACAGTCAGAGCGAATCACGACAGTGGAGATTTCGGTGACAGAAAACACAAAAGCAGTCAAGGCGAACGAAGGTATCATGACAGTGATGGGAGAAGAGATGGAAAAAGTTAAAGATGAATACCGGAGGGAAATAAAATTGCTTAAAAACGAAGTGATGGAGAGGCAACTAGAAACCCATCGTTACCACAGGCGGAATAACATCCGCATTGTGGGGCTTGATGAATCAGTGAACTGCGATGACATCAACTTTCCAAACGAGTTATCAACGATTTTGAATAACTCCGATCCAAACAAAGTGCCAGAAGTGGAACAAGTTTACAGAATTGGTTCCCAGGGGCAAAATATCAACGGGCCGAGAGTCATCATTGTCACTCTGCGGAAAACTACAACAAGGGATGAAATCATCAAATATGCTCGCAACCAACGTGGGAAGCTGAAGTATGGTGATAAACCAATATTTATCTACGAAGATTTGAGCAGAGAGGCCATCATCCGACGTCAACCATACAAAGTTGTGATGCAAAAGCTGTACACAGCCGGCCACAAGCCAAGGCTAGCATATCCGGCGCTGTTATCATTCTTGGACAATAACGGCCGCAGGTCAGGTCCATTTACACCCTTTGATGCTGAGGATTTCCTGATTCAAAATGCAGCAAATAACCCAAAGCATGACGGAAATGCCGGAATCAGTTAAGCCTCTCTCTAAATATATACCAGTGTAGGAATGACTTTATTGTGTTCATCAATGAGGTCATTCCACCAGTGTTGGAATAACATTGCTGTGTTCATCAAAGTAGCAAACGATATGCAAGTCGTCTATAACAATGTTTACTGTGTATAATACGATTCATAATACATTATAATTTCAGTCTCTGGTCTCTGAGGGGACAAATAAATATCAATGCAAAAAGATCTATCTGGAATATTCTGGGTTTATCGCTCAAATGCCCTGGGTCTCTTAGATCATTCTGGAATGTAAAATAGTCTAGGCACTAGTATATTCTACAACCTTCTAGAATATAAGGCACCATGACAACGAAGTAAAATAGTCTAGGCACTAGTATATTCTACAACCTTCTAGAATATAAGGCACCATGACAACGAAGCATACAACTCTAACAATAACATTCGGTGTGCATACACATAGCATATATAAATTAAATGAAGTGCAATCAGCCCTTAATAATACTTTAAAATTATCCACACATAAACGTATGGGCACAGCAAGGTTATTCTAACAATTTAAGTAATCACTCCATTAAAGGCACATTGAAGCGCTAAAAGGCGCTGCTTTTCTATCTTATCTAATCAGTTAAATCGGTTCTAGTGGCTTCTCCACGTTGATAATTATTTATCTCTTATTCCTTATCTATATCTTTCCATTGATTTTTATTTTATTAAATTTTTTCTTCTCATCACCCTATATTTTTTAAATATAATTTAACTTACATTGTTCTTTTCCAATGTTCTTCACATTAAGGTGTCAATATTACTATATATTTTTTAAATATATTGTAACTTACATTATTCTTTTCCAATGTTCTTCACATTAAGTGTCAATACTGATCTACAATCTTTTCCTTTTTTTTTTTCCCTCACACGTTGGTGGAGGGTTCAAAGGAATATGTCGATAAAGGTTTATTCTCTTTTTATTTTATTTTTTATTTTTATCTTTAGGTTATTTATCACAATACTTCATTACAGTAAGGGAAGGTGCAAGACCAAAAGCGACATTCTATTGCAATAGAATGGAAATGTTAGATCCTATGGCAATGAGCATAGGAAAATTAGGATTACAATGCTCAGGTTGGGCAATCCGGTGGACCATGGGAGAAAGTCAATCGCGGAGGATGTGTTCTTGGAACACAGGCATGTTCGACTTTCTGGGAGAGGGGAAAATAGGGGATTTTTATTTGTATATATATATGTTTTTAAGCTCAGCTCTCAACGGGACCTCATTAATTGGATGTGCATCTATTGTAGCTTCATACTCCAGAAACATTACCAAAAACTACACGAAAACATGCATAGACTATGGCTAGTTTGAATATAATGGTATGGAACACCGGTGGGATAAACAAACAACACAAGCGCAAAAGCGTGCTTACACTGATGAAAAAAGAACATGTGGACGTGGCACTATTAAGCGAAACGCACATTTTAGAGGGAGACATAAATACGTTAGCGGATAACATATACCATAATATTGGTCACTCTTCTTTTGCTACGAGAACTAGAGGGGTAGCCATAGTCGTCAGACGCAAATTAAATATCGAATTGAAAGGGGTATGGTCGGATGCTGAGGGGCGCATAACTATAGCTAGGATTATACACAATAACAGGAAAATTGCATTGGCAGCGGTATATGCCCCGAATTTGTACGAAGTGGGTTTCTTCACTTCACTAACAGGAGAAATGTTAAACCATCCCGAGTACTCATACATAATAGGTGCGGATTTTAATGCCATTTGGAACCCAAGGATGGACAAAACTTACCTTTCCTTCTCCAGCGAACAAAAGAATTCATCTAAAGCATTAAAAGATTGGTCGAAATCAACAGGAGTAACTGATTTATGGCGTTCACTTAACCCCATGACCCGCAAGTACTCCTGTCGTTCGGCGAGACACCACACTATCCAGAATTGATTACGTCTTTGCATCCCCGAGAATATTTGATAAATACGAAGTGGAAATGACACCCAATGCGCTATCAGATCACTGCTACTTAATCCTGAAAGCAACATTTGGTACATTATCTACCCGGGCCCCAAGATGGCGTTTTAATTCGATGCTGCTTAACAACAAGGAATTCATTACACAAATTAAAGAAGCTCTCACAGTATTCCTACAAGTTAATGCTAACTCGGTGCAAGATCCCAGAATATTATGGATGTCGGTAAAGAGTATGATCAAGGATTTCTCGGATAGATTTACCTCCATATTGCGCAAAAATCAAAACACAAAACTGTCTGAAATGGAAACGCTTTACTCAACGCTTTTTAATTCTTTAAAATACAACAACTCTACTAGACTAGATAACCAAGTTAACATTCTAAAGACCGAGATCAAAGCAATGTACAGACAAAAATCGGAATTGCAAATACGCAGCACTAGACAACAGCAGTACTTCCAAGGTTCTAAACCTAGTCACCTATTAGCCATGCGACTAAGAATTAATGCAAAATTTGCAGATATAACTGCCATTAGGAAACAACAAGCTCTAGTAACAGAACCCAAAATAATAAACGATACATTCAAAGAATTCTACTCCGATTTATATAACTCAGAAACGACCTTTGATCAAGACAAATTAGACACATATCTTAATCAAATTACTCTCCCTAAACTTACAGATGAAGACGCTAAACAGTTAGAAGTACCGATCACATTAGAAGAACTCAAGAAGGCCATATCCGGAATGAAAAACGGCAAAGCTCCGGGAATTGACGGTATCCCATCAGAAATGTACATTTCTTGCTGGGACATATTTGGACCCTTATTACTAAATATGATCTTATACTCAGTCAAAGAGGGAAGCTTCATCGAACACCAAAATACCGCACTCATTTCAGTTCTTCACAAAAAAGACAAAGACCCCACTGAATGCGGTAGTTACCGTCCTTTAAGCCTCCTCGGAACCGATGTCAAACTGTACTCTAAGATATTAGCCATCAGATTGCAAAAGCATATGACGTCTTTAGTTCATACGGACCAAACAGGCTTCATAAAAGGTCGCCTGATCAATGATAACATAAGGCGAATACTGCACGTACTAGATACAGACAAAGAGGACATCACACCTAAGGCGATACTATCCCTGGATGCTATGAAAGCATTTGACAGGTTGGAATGGTCGTTTCTATGGGCAGTATTGGAAAGGATGGGGTTAGGAAAAGGTTTCATTGATATGATTAAAGTACTATACAAGGACCCATCGGCCATGATTACAACAGGCACAATCATCTCCAAAATCTTTCCGGTATCACGCTCTGCCAGACAGGGTTGCCCTCTTAGTCCCGGACTATTCAATTTATCATTAGAGCCTTTAGCACAATATATAAGACAATCCCAATCCATAGAACCAATCGTAATCAAGGGCACACAACAAAAAATTAGTTTATATGCGGACGACGTAATATTGTTCATGCAAAACCCCAACACCACATTGCCTCATCTGCTCAAGTTGATTGAGAACTTTGGTGATTTATCGGGATTTAAGATAAATTGGCCGAAGTCGGCTTTCCTTCCACTTAACACCCCTGCAAAAAAAGATATAACCCTCCCAGGTGCGATACCGATGGTAAAACATTTCAGATGCTTGGGAGTGGAAATATTCCCCACCATAAGACAAACGGTGAAGCACAATTACACAAAAATACAGAACAAAATCAAGGACGACCTGGACAGGTGGGCAAAACTTAAAAACTCAGTACAGGCAAGGGTATCAATAGTTAAGATGGATGTATTACCAAGAATCAATTTCTTCAGCTCAATGCTTCCGTTACCTCCTCCAGAGGGCTACTGGAAAAGATTACAAACCTCCACATACAAATTTATTTGGAATAACAAACCACCTCGCATAAAAAGATCCACCGCACAGAGAAGTAAAGCAGACGGTGGCATGGCAGTCCCAGATTTTTTACAATATTTTAATGCCTTCACATTAAGACCATTGAAGAAGATATGGTTTGACCCCGAGGCTTTGGTATCTTGGAGAAAATTAGAAGAAAACATAGTAGCCCCACAGAGATTGAAAGACATAGCATACACTAAACTTTCAATCAAGCATTGTGAGCGAGAATTTGGCCCAATAATAACCCATGCAATCAGGACATGGCGGGAAACTCAAAGGAAATTTCCTAACAATCAAGTATGGCATAATCACACTCCCATATTCAATAACAATGCTCTCTTAATGGGAAAACGACCTATAAGATTCCCTGTATGGGAAGAAAGAGGCATACACTCATTAGGGGATATTTTTAATAACAAGGGCCTCTGTAGTTATGTCGAAATATGCATAAAGTTTAACCTCACCGAGTCCACATGGCTTTTTTACATACAGTTAAAACTTTGTATGAGATCTCACGGTGTTCCATTACACATACCAATTGAACACCACAGATACCACAAATTTTTCTATGACAGAAATACATTGGGAGGTTTTGTATCAGGTTTTTATTCACAATTACTAACGTCCTCGTACGAAACCCTTCAACTAGACAATGTCTGGAGGAGGGATATACCAGACCTGGAAAATGACTTTGATTGGCAAGGAGCCTGGGCAAATGTCCGACTTACATCAAGGAACCCGGATCATCAACAAATCAATCTGAACTATATTCACAGGACATACTTGACTCCTATAAGGCTGTGCAAAATGGGGCTTATACAAAACTCCAAATGCTCCCAATGTACAAATGGGGACGAAGGAACATTTATGCACATGTATTGGGACTGCCCACCAGTTAAGGCATTCTGGGAAGATGTGTCCCAACAATTATCAATACTCGTATTTTGGAATATACCTGTACACCCCGCGGTATTGCTATTGAATGATGTTTTTGAGTTTGCAGTGAACCCACAACTAAAAAGATTGGTTTTATCGGGTATCACAGTAGCTAAAAAACTGATTGCATCACGTTGGTTTCAACCGGAAAAAATGTGCCGGAAAGTGTGGTTTCTTACATATCTTGATGTGATATATCAAGAAATATCAACAGCAAGAATTCTAGGGCTCAATGAATCCAAAATGTTAATGTGGTTAGAAGTGGTGGAGAGAATAAAAGCTAGCCTATAATGGTGATGTCTGGTTAGGAGTGAGGGATAATGGAGGTACTATCCAAGAGGGGGTCCGGGAGGGGGGGATTTGAGCTGGAGCATATGTGTGTAGGGTTTTAGAAAATAGGTATTCGGGGTATATTATATACTAACATTTATATAATTGTAACTTCGCTGGATATACACGGTATACGGTTAAAATGTTATTATTGACTATTTTTGTTTTATCCTGTTTCTGTACTTGCATATATTTTAACCACCTTTACTGAAAGTTTCATTATACATTGTGTGTTGAGTACTGACTTTTAATAAGTTTTGTTTTGCAATAATAAAAAAAATTATAAAAAAAAAAACAGATATCTGGATAAGAGCTGTATCATTTGACCTAAAGGGATATCTGGATAAGAGCAGTATCATTTGACCTAAACAGATATCTGGATAAGAGCAGTATCATTTGACCTAAAGGGATATCTGGATAAGAGCAGTATCATTTGACCTAAACAGATATCTGGATAAGAGCCGTATCATTTGACCTAAAGGGATATCTGGATAAGAGCAGTATCATTTGATACTTTTTTTATTTGATTTGATTTGTATATGTGCACGCGCTTGTGGCACTCCGGGCAGGAGTGATATACATCTTGCAGTGTAGGGCAGAGGAGGGGAATCAGACAGCAGCCACAGACGATCCTAAACACACACACACACACACACACACACACACACACACACACATAAATTAAATATCCAGGCATAGCTTTATTGAGACTGTTGTCATGGTTACTGTGAAAGAATGACGACCAGAGACACTATATAATGAGGAGGTTTTGAAGGGAGACATCTGTGAAACACTAAAGATAGCGGCAACAACAAAACTACTTTCTACATGTTAGATGTTTAAAATGAATAAGGATCTCTGAGAATGATGCGGTGAGTGGTTGCCATGGTGACTAAGGACTCAGAAACCACTGGATGGTCAAAAAGCTGCTCAAAATCTTTGACCAAGTAAACCATTTGGTGTTACCAGTGACTTCAAATGTGTAATGATATGTATGACAGTTAGACACAGATATGTCTCCCAGAGATAGAGGTCGCATCTTGTTAGACCCAGACAGAGTGACCTGACTCTTTAGAGAAACATTGTTACTACCACATCATTCTTGACAGGCCAGACTCTTATTGTTTACTTGATTTCCAAATGGGGGAGGGGGGGGGGGGGGGTGTCTTTAGGGGGAGATAGCAGGGTCAAGTTTTTCTAGTCATGATGCAAGAGACTGCGGTCTCGACTCGCGGAGTCAGCATTGCCTTGGCTTGGGCTGATCGCTATACTAACTCGTTTGGCTGAGTTAGTGGGAGGGAAGCCGTCGGTGGGAAACTGGCGTTGTGGACAGCGACGCCTACAGGTCAGGTCTGGGCGCTTGCTCAGCGGAGGCAGGACTTGATGAAGGCAGCGTGACCTCCCACGCGTTACGCTTCACCAATGAGAGCCCTCGCTGCCAAGTGAGAAGAGAGCCACTGGCTGTCGCTGCACATGTCGGAGGAAGCGTGCAGATACTTCAGGGTTCCCTTGTACCGACCAGTAGGAGAACATGCGCACAACAACCAGGTAGGGGAGGGGGGGAATTGGCACAACGACTAAATTGGGATGGGGAGAAAACAGAGACAAATCTGAGAAAGAGAGGATTAAAAAAAATATTAAATAAAATAAAGTTTTTCTAGTCATGAATCTGTAATAAACATTGTGTTTTGGTTAGGCGCCCATTCAAATTTAGAGAGTTTGTATCAGGGCTTAGAAAAATGATGGAAGCATCATATGATGGCCATTCCCATGCTCAATTATGTCAAGTTGTTACAGCAATTTCTGGGTTGATACTATTTGTCACACAGATTTAGTGCAAAATGTTACCATTTTTGACCACTCGAGAATTGATAAACATGGTCAAAAAAAAAACAATCGCTCACAATACATCATTTTATACAGCGAGGTCAAGTTTTTTAAATAAATTCCTCACTACAATGAAATGGCTACTATTATATGGGAGTAACATCATCACACATTATCACAACTGGGCTAAGATTTCCAGTCATACCCAATGTATGTAATTCCAAGATCCCAGTATACAGAAATGGTCAAAAACATTTCAATATGTTTTTTAGAATAGGCAAAAATAACACATTTGTACTGCATGCAAAGAACTGCATGATTCTTTCCAAAAATGGCATGGGATTGGCAGAAAGTGGGAGACCAACCAACAGAGCGAGCTATAGAGCTGCTGATCGCAGTTGTGGGGGAGAAAGAACATGTTGATGTTTATTGGAGGTATGGGAGCATGACTGGTCATAAAAACATCTTTCAACCACCTCAGTCAATGAGATACCATGATGTCATAGGATTGCACTTTTCAAAACTACATTTCAAAACAACGCATTTTAGGGAAATGTCTAATTTTGTAGAATTGCTAAGATTCCATAGATTCCTGTGGTGTCTTGACGTCACTAGATGGGTTTCCAGACTGGGCCACATGCCACAGGGTGGAAAGCAAACATGATCCCCATCAGAACAATGTGACAGACTACAACTCAGTCACATGTTGCAGTGGGTACTGCTGATTGGCTCAAACACAGCGTATTTACAAACAGGGAACCCATCTACGCTGTGTGTGTGTGTGTGTGTGTGTGTGTGTGTGTGTGTGTGTGTGTGTGTGTGTGTGTGTGTGTGTGTGTGTGTGTGTGTGTGTGTGTGTGTGTGTGTGTGTGTGTGTGTGTGTGTGTGTGTGTGTGTGTGTGTGCATGTGTCTGGCGTGCATGTGTGTGTGTTTGTATATGCATGTGTGTGTGTGTGGTGTGCATGTGTGTGTGTTTGTCTGTGCGTGTGTGACCGATCGTATATTACTCCTTCTGCGTTGTGTTAAATGTCGATGCCCGAGGGAGTTTCGAACCCGGGTCTCCCACGCCGCGGTCGACAGCATATAGACCGCTATACCAAGAGGTGAATTCACTTCTTGGTAACGTGTCTATGTGTCTTTTAATGGTAAGTGAGTTTAACTTGCAGTACCGCTTACTGCCACAGTCACTTCACAACACACGTCCATCGTGACTATGGATATTACTCACGGACCTCCGTTACATGTGCATTAGGGGTGTAGCGGTACACAAAAACCATGGTTTGGTACGCACCTCGGTTTTGAAGTCAAGGTTCGGTACAGTGGGGGAAAGATGGCTTTCCATGTTCCACTCAGGGGTGATGTAGTGTGCAGTAACTAATTGTACTTGTTGGGCTGTCAACGAATATTCTATATTGAAATTAATAATCGACTTGTTAAAAAAGATATATTAGATTGTGAAAAAAAACAGCCCGCAGTGGGCGGTCGTTAGTGGTTAACATATCGTTGTATTCGTTCGGTACACAGCCGTACTGAACCTAAGGTCCAGTACTGAAACAGTTCGGTACGGATACGTGTACCTTTACACCCCTAGTGTGCTTGTATGTATGTATGTGTGTGTGTGTGTGTGTGTGTGTGTGTGTGTGTGTGTGTGTGTGTGTGTGTGTGTGTGTGTGTGTGTGTGTGTGTGTGTGTGTGTGTGTGTGTGTGTGTGTGTGTGTGTGTGTGTGTGTGTGTGTGTGTGTGTGTGTGTGTGTGTGTGTGTGTGTGTGTGTGTGCGTGTGTGTGTGTGTGTGTGTGTGCATGTGTGCATGCTTTACCAACTGCTCGCCTGTTTTACTGCAACACTACTATCACCGACATCTAAGAAGGGAGATCCCCCCTTGAACGGCCCTTCTCTCCTCCACATTGCCTGTGGTGCATTTTTTCCTATTGAAAGGTTTTAGTGAGTTTTTCCTTACCTTCGCGTGGGGTATGTCTGGGAGTGTTCGCATTGCATTAATTTATTTTGCATTTATTTTAAATTTTTTGGACTTTATGGTGTTTTGTTCTTGACCTATTGTGATGTTTCTTCTTGACTTGTTTAAAGAAGACGTGTCCGGCCCCATGGGGACATTAACGTGTGTTGTCAGGCCTTACAAATAAATGTGATTTTGATTTGATTTGATTTGTGTGTGTGTGTGTGTGTGTGCAATGTGTGTGTGTGTGTGTGTGTGTGTGTGTGTGTGTGTGTGTGTGTGTGTGTGTGTGTGTGTGTGTGTGTGTGTGTGTGTGTGTGTGTGTGTGTGTGTGTGTGTGTGTGTGTGTGTGTGTGTGTGTGTGTGTGTGTGTGTGTGTGTGTGTGTGTGTGTGTGTGTGTGTGTGTGTGTTTCTCACCCAGATACAGCCAGGATAAGACAGCATTCCCAGGCACCACACCCAGGTACACATTTAACTTTCGTGACAACAGACTGTTGACAGAAGGGGCAGAGTATTTTGGCCGGGCAGGATCCCAGGACTGTCTGAGGCTGCACCACTACAACGGTCTGCTGCAGCGTGTTCTGCACCACACTCGCTAGCAGGCAGAGAGAGACACGGGGGAGATGGAGGACAGACCGTGTGAGGCTGCAAGTATATGTAACAAACCATCAAATACACTGACAGCAGCAGGGCTGACACCTATTAGTCGATTAGTCGACTAATCGGTCGAAAGGAGCTGTAGTCGACTAGCCAACCTCTTAGTAACTCTTAATTTTGGCCAATCATAGTCGACCATCCAAATCCTTAGTCGGGGACAGCCCTAGACAGCACACACATCCACACGTACAACACTCACTTTAAATAAACAACTCAGTGTAGCACCCACTTTACCCCCTTTGGACACTTTAACACA
>NC_140171.1:140918009-140939845 GCF_963971535.1 Notolepis coatsorum | reverse complement strand
ACGTAATTAGTTTGACACAGAGAATGCCAGCTGTGATAGTGTGTTTTGAATAACAGCAGAGCGGTACCGGTTTTTGTTTTGAAAATTGAGAGTCTTATCTACAGAGGACAGAAGGCACAGTTATGTGTGTATGTGGAGAGTGTCGTAAAGAAATCAGGGAAAGGGGTCGGGGAGAGGTTTGAAGAGATGGAGAAAAATTGACCAGAGGTCGAAAACATGCAATTAAAATTGATTAGTGGCGCCCTTATAGCCTGTTAAAAGAGGAATCGCCCCAGTGTAAACACCTCACCAGTCGTGTTCGTTTTAGCCGTCCATCCAGAACCGCCAGAATTGTCGACACCGCCAGAATTTCTACGGGAGAGGTCCGGAGCTGGCCGTGTGAGGGGGCCCGGCAGGGCGGTCTACAGGTCAAGGGTCACCAAATGTTGTGGCTGATGGTTGTTTAACACAGCAGGAGACGATATTTCCAATTGTAACAAGTAGGTCATTTATTTAGGAAAATAAGTTCTTAACAGCAAAAGCTATGGATCGAGCAGAGGATCACCACAGCTTGAACAAAAAACACTCTAACTCCCAATCCCTCTGCTTGTCCCCTAAATCCCCTCTCAGTCCTGCCCCCCCATGACAGATATGATGACGTATCATATCATGTCAGATCTGACATGACGTACATTAAGATGATACGTAGATTTAACATCGGAGAGAGATAAAAACATTAAGAACATGAAGAGAGATAAAGACTTTAAGAAGAACATAGATTTAGATAAAAACATTAAGAACATCGAAGAGAGATAAACAAGATATGATGTACACACACGATATGATGTAAAACATTAAGAACATTGAAGAGAGAGTGAGATGTGTGTGTGTGTGTGTGTGTGTGTGTGTATGTGTGTGTGTGTCTGTGTGTGTGTGCGTCTGTGTACAGACGTGTGTGTATTGTGTCACAGGGAATGTGTGTGTGTGTGTGTGTGTCGGTATGTATGTCTGTGCTGTGTGTGTGTGTGTGTGTGTGTCTGTGTGACTGTGTGTGTCTGTGTGTCTGTGTGTGTGTGCTGTGTCTGTGTAAGAGAGAAAAGACACAAGATTAGAGCACACGACATGATGTACTAAAATGTCCATCTGCCTATCTTGAGGCTGTTTTAAGAACATCAGCCAGACTGTCGCCCTAGTGTCTTTGAGCCCTGCTAGTTGACCTATATTAAACTAGTCAAGACTAACCCCTTTCCTACCTCCACCCCCGTATCCACATTTTCCCCAACACTACCCTTAGGAGTCCTGCAGGCTGGGCGGCTGGGTGGCGCAGCGGACATTGTGCTCGTCACCAACGCATGAGCCACCGGTATCGAATCCGGCTGTCTGCGTTGCCTCCGGCTTGGGCCGGCCATCATACTAACTCAATTGGCAGAGTTAGCGGGTGGGAAGTCGATGGGTGGTAATCTGGACGTTGTAAACAGCGACTCCTACAGGTCGGTTGGGGCGCCTGCACAGCAGAGACAGAAAAATGGCGGGGGCAGTGTGAGCCTCCTACACGTTACTCCTCTGCAAATAAGAGCAGCAGTAAACAAAGGCACGTTACACGGTACAAACAAAAGCGAACTACAAAACACGGAAACAAAACCTCAGCTATGCTCGAAAACGGGACTAGGTTTACAGGAACGGACTCACAGGGAAATACAGGGTAAAGGGCAATTCCGCGAATGGCAGGAGTAGCAGGAACATGACAGGATAATGACAGACAGGGTTTAAGGAACACAAGGCACAGGATACACGGAGCAGGACAGACAGGAGCTTCATGCAGGTAAGGTAAACAGAACAATGACGCCAACACTGGAAACAAGGGAGAGGCAGGATACAGGAGGTAACGATAATGAGCAGCAGCTGGGGGCTACACAGACAGGGAGCAGATTAATGAATAAGACAGAGACTAGACTGGAACACAACAAGACTAAATAACAAATAGATGCAGACACAGGGAACATGGCGCTAGACTAGATGGGGGAACAATGCAGAGGGCAGAAACACAGGCAATGACACTAAGACAGGGAGCAGGGCAATACAGACAGACAGGCAGATCAGGTGTGACAGGTGTAGTAGTGCCAACAGGCCGCAGGATGGCAGCAGAGGATTGTTTATGAGAGGCACATGATTGTTCATGAAGGGACTTCGGATGGAGGTGAGAAACAGATTGTAACAGTTCCCCCCCCCCCCCCCCGGAGGTGCGGCTTCCAGACAACCAGAAAGTTTGTCCGGGAACGGGCAAGGTGGGGGGCTGGGACCCCGGAAAAAACGGGGATGAGGACAGGGAGACCTGGAGCCGGGGGGGGGGGCGGAGAAAATAACCCAGGAGGGGCATAGAAGCTGGACACAGGGACAGAGGACCGGTGAGGGGGGCTGGACACAGGGACGGAGGGGCGACGAGGTGGGCTGGAGCAGAGGAGCGAGGGCGACAGCCCCGGAGCAAGACCCCGGACGGGGGTCTCTCCAGGCGCAGACCTCGGGACCGGACCAGATGAGGACCTCTGCGTAGAGGCAGGACCAGACGCGGAGCCGGGACCAGACGAAGAAGCAGGACCGGGTGCTGAGGCGGGACCAGAGAGGAGCCGGGACCAGACGAAGAAGTAGGACCGGGTGCTGAGGCGGGACCAGACGAGGAGCCGGGACCAGACGAAGAAGCAGACCCGGACGTGGAGGCAGGACCAGACGTGGGACCGGGACCAAACGAGTCCCGGGCGTAGATGCGGGACCAGACGAGGAGCCGGGACCAGGCATTGAAGCAGACCTGGGCGTAGTGGCTGGGCTAGGCTGGGCGTGGACGCCGGACCGGGTGTAGAACCGGAGGCAGGCGTAGGGCCGGACTCCGGCGTAGAAGCAGAACCGGAGGCAGGTGACTCCCCGGGAGCCGGAGCAGGGACAGGGCCAGCCAGGGTCGCACAAGCGGGGGCTAAGCTAGCAGCAGAAGCTAAGCTAGCAGTAGAGTAGCTGCAGAGGCTGATCTAGCTTCCTGGGCTGTGCTGGCTGCAGGGTAGTGGACTGCAACCTTGCCCAAGCCCGACCGGGCCCGACCCGGCCCGGCGGGTTCGGGCTGGGTAGGGCTTTTTTTTAAATAAATAATTCGGGCTCGGCCGGGCCCGGGCAGCCCCTCCTTTTTTTTTTTTTTATATTTTTTTTTTTTCAGTTTCGATTTTGCGCGGTGACGACGATTTAATAATAAACTCGAGAGTAGAACATGTGCTCTTGTGCTGGCTGCTGAAGGACGGTAGCCATGGAAGAATTGAAGCAGAAACTAGCTAAGGGGGAGCTTCTAAAAGTTGCTAATGTGACTGGGAAGTCTAGTTTGTGGAAGCACTTCGACCTGATTGTAAGTAGTACAACTAAGGAGCCTATTGGAAGTGTGCAGTGTAGAGAGTGCAGCGCAATTTTAAAATACGACAGCAAAAAGACTGGCACGTCCTCCCTCTTGCGACACGTTGAACGCGGTGGCTGCGGTCGTTTGAATGCTAGCCAGTCACACCAGTTGCCACTGACAGCCTTCCTTCCAGCACCAGTGCCAACAAAAGTTAAATCTGCAGTATTGGATAAATGTGTTCAGTTCTGTTGTAGGGATATCAGGCCCTTTCAATCAGTTGCCGGAGAGGGCTTTGTGTCTCTGGTGCAAGAGCTCATAAATGTTGGAGCTACATATGGCCGTCTCCCAGCTAAAGACGTGCTGCCGCATCCTACCACTATATCGAGAAAATGTCTTGATATTGCAGCCACAAAAAAAGACGAGCTCGTCAAGGAAATATCAGACATAATGTCCAATGTAAATGTGGGGATGACCACCGACATGTGGACCGATGATTACCGCAAGGTCAGTAGTATACACATGTCACACACACAACACAATTCACAGCAATAATAGTAATAAACAAATTTAAATCAATTTAATTAACCAAAAACGGAACGGAATATATAAACAGTGTTTTAAGCACTTTGAACTGCAACATCTGTATGAAAAGTGCTATACAAATAAAGTTATTATTATTATTATTATCCCTCTCCCCCAGGTCAGTTATATGTCTATAACATGTCACTATGTGACACCTGATTTCCAACTGAAGAGCCGTGTACTGGCGACTGCGGCGTTTCCCCCCGATGAAGCCCACACGGGCGAAAATATAAGGAGAGAGCTACAGAAACAGCTGGTGTCAGTGCTCGGATTTGATGCTACTGTTTTCAACAAGGTGGTTTGGGTCACTGATCAGGGATCAAACATCATGTCTGCGCTCAGGCCGTACCACCGTCTCGACTGCCAAGATCACATCTATAACACTGTGCTCAAACACGCCCTGGATCACACTGAGCTCAGCGAAACTGCCCCAGAAATAGGAGAGACATTGCTGGCAGCTAAGGCTCTTGTTAAATACACAAAAAAGTCGGGACTTGCCTGCCAGCTGAAAACAACAGTGAAGCAGATGGGAGAGACTAGGTTCAGCAGTGTTTTTCTCACGTTAGAATCCGTCAAGGCTGTCTACGTGGAACTGAGGGAGAAGCTTGCTCTCCGCGGGGAAAGCCGCCGGATTGATGACGTATCGCCAGACGTCCTGGGATTCCTGGTAGAATTCCTTCGTCCCTTCTATCTTGCGCAGAAGGAGCTTGCGGGCGACCAGTATCCTACACTCAACCTGGTCATGCTGTGGCACGAGAGGCTTAAACGACACTGCCAACCTGTCACCACAGACACCCCACACCAGTTGGTTATCCGCAGCAGACACCTGGAATGGATTAAGAAGAAAATCGCGATCCAGCCGCTCCACAAGCTTGCCATGTTTTTATGGCCCAAGTTCAGCCAGCTGCGAATGATGCCCGCAGCCGACAGAGAACGTGTCCACCTTGAAGCAAGGACCCAGGTAGCCAGCTTCTCAGCTATGCCCCCTATTCGCCAAGAACCAGCTGATCCACCTGTTGCAGAGGGTGAGCCCCTGGCCAAGAGGAGAGAGAGCGTGGTGGAGTGTGAGTGGGAGAACGTGTCCTCCACTGAAGACACTGTGGATGAAGTGGAGAAGTACCTCCTTGTCAGTGATGCTATGGAAGCAAATGACAGAGATGTTCTGGGATGGTGGAAATCCCACGAGGCCTCGTTGCCCTTGCTTGCCAGACTCGCACGCTCTGTGTTCAGCATCCCCGCAAGTAGCAGCAGCAGCGAGAGAAATTTCAGTGTCGCGGGGAGAGTAGTGGATAAAAGGAGAACCACGCTGAAGCCATCTACGGTGGACTCTATTCTTCTCCTCCACGACGCATTTAAATTCTAAAGGAATTAAATGAATAATGTAAATAGTTCAAGAGAGAGAGGCAAGGTTGGCCAAATAGGCATTATGCCCTGAAAGGTCGATTATAATTTATTATTAGCCTATACGTTAAAGTTCATTGTTATTGGATTTTGGACATCTGGAGTGGACTTTGTTCAAAGCGGTAGGCCAATGCCATAAGCCAAATATTGTATTATTATTTTCTGATTTATAAGTTATTATTTTCTGATTTATTAGTATTTGCTGGTGTGTGGTCACGCTTCCCTGTTCTGTTGTGCTTTCATATATAAATATTGCTCTGCTCGAAATCTGATTTCTGATTTCTGTTTGTTTGTAGTGACTAAGTAGGCTATTGTGTCGTGTGTGACTGTGTGTGTCAAAGAAGATTCCATATAGCCTTCAAATTACGAGTTTTACGAGGCTGACTCGCGCTGGGAAATAGAATGTTTTACGAGGCTGACTCGCGCTGGGAAATAGAATTTGCGAAAAAAGGCTATATAATGGTTGTTAATTTTCAGCATGATATGTGTTATTTAGTTAGACCTATTGGACATTTTCGTTTTTGTTTATTTATTAAGTTAATATATAAACAGTGTTTAGAATATTTAAAACAAAAAAATAAAATAATTTTTGGCTATAATGTTATAATATATATATTAATGTTTCTTTCGTTTTCACTCTGTTATTTAGGTAGACCTATTGAACATTTTCGTTTTTGTTTATTTATTAAGTTCATATAAAACCGTGTTTCGAATATTTAAAACAAATACAAAAAAAAATATATTAATAATAAATAATAATTTAAAAAAAATCGGGTTTTCAGGCGGGCTAGGGCCTAAAATATTATTTATAGTCGGGCTTATTTTCGGGCAGGGCCTGAAGTTCACGGGCTCGGGCTTGGTACGGGCTTCATTTCAAGGCCCTTGCAGACCACTACTGCAGGGGACAAGCCAGCCGAAGGATCAGTCCTAGCTGTGGGGGACAAGGTGATCACACAGAGTGTGACTCTGGTAACGGGGGCTAAGCTAGCCTTAGGAGTCCTGCAGGCTGGGCGGCTGGGTGGCGCAGCGGACATTGCGCTCGTCACCAACGCATGAGACACCGGTATCGAATCCGGCTGTCTGCGTTGCCTCCGGCTTGGGCCGGCCATCATACTAACTCAATTGGCAGACTCAACTTAGAGTCTTGGTTAGCTGCAGAGGCTGATCTAGCTTCCTGGGCTGTGCTGGCTGCAGGGGACAAGCCAGCCGAAGGATCAGTCCTAGCTGTGGGGGACAAGGTGATCACACAGAGTGTGACTCTGGTAACGGGGGCTAAGCTAGCCTTAGGAGTCCTGCAGGCTGGGTGGCGCAGCGGACATTGCGCTTGTCACCAACGCATGATGATGATGATGATGATGATGATGATGATGACTTGGATTTATATAGCGCTCTTCACTGACCCAGAGCGCTTCACAGAGTCCATTATTCGTTCATACACAGTCATACCGGTGGTGGTAAGCTACAATTGCAGCCAGAGCTGCCCTGAGGCAGACTCACGGAAGCGTGGCGAATAATCATCGCCTACGGCCCCTCCGACCACCACCAACATTCATTCACATGCATACACATTCATACGAGGCAAGTAGGTTAAGTGTCTTGCCCAAGGACACAACGGCAGTGGGATGGACATGGGCTTGAGCCGGATTCGAACCACCAACCCTTCGATCATTGGACGACCCGCTCTACCCCTGAGCCACGCCGCCCCACACCGGTATCGAATCCGGCTGTCGGCGTTGCCTCCGGCTTGGGCCGGCCGTCATACTAACTCAATTGGCAGAGTTAGCGGGTGGGAAGTCGATGGGTGGTAATCTGGACGTTGTAAACAGCGACTCCTACAGGTCGGTTGGGGCGCCTGCACAGCAGAGACAGGAAAATGGCGGGGGCAGTGTGAGCCTCCTACACGTTACTCCTCTGCAAATGAGAGGCCGCACTGGCAAGTGAAAAGATGCGACTGGCTGCCTACACATGGATCGGAGGGGACATGCGATGGGCTTCTATCCTCACTACAACCGGCCAGTGGGGGGCACATGCGAGCAACGATCAAGACAGGGGAGGGGAGAATTGGCACGGCTAAATTGGGACTGGAGAAAAATAGAAAAAGAGGAGAAAAAGTGGATTAAAAAAAGGAGTCCTGCAGGCTACAGAGGCACCGCTAGCTGCCGGGGCTACGCTAGCAGGGGATTCCTTTCTAGCGGTAGAGGCTAAGCTACATGCGGAAGTTGACCTAGCCGCAGAGACTCTGCTAGCTGTGGGGACCAAAGTGACCACGCAGATAGTGGCTTGGATAACGGGGGTTAGGCTAGCCTTAGGAGACTTGTGAGCTACAGAGGCCACGCTAGCTGCCAGGGCTATGCTAGCAGCGGATTCCTTACTAGCAGTAGGGGCTAAGCTACGCGCAGGAGCTCTACTAGCTGCAGAGACTCTGCCAGCAGTGGGGGATGTGCTACACTAGCGGGGGAAACTGAGGTGCTAGCTGCAGGGGCTACACTAGCAGGCAGGCCTAAGGTGCTAGCAGTCGGAACTCTAGCAGGCGGGGCTGAGGTGCTAGCAGCAGGTGCTCTAGCGGATGGGATACTCGCCCGCTCGTGCTCTGCGCTCACAAAATGCTGGGCTTCTATCGACCCCTAGGGTTAAAAAGAAATCCGCCGGCCACAGAGCCTTTGTCTACCGCGCTCCCTACCTGTGGAACAAATTACCTGCCGTCATCAGGGGCGCCTGCTCTGTCGAAGCTTTTAAATCCCTGCTTAAGACTCATCTTTTCTCTCTCTCCTTCAACCTACCTTGATCTCACCTGGTCGGGGACTGACCTTTAGATTAATCTGTGTAGTTTAGTTATGGTACAGGGTACTACATGGTACCACTGGGTAGTTTACTATAGGGTAGTTTAGTTAGGGTACAGGGTACTACATGGTACCACAGAGTACTACATGGTACTGCATGGCATTACAGGGTACTACATGGCTTACATAGCTCTACATGGCACTACATGGAACTACATGGCACTACGGGGTACTACATGGTACCACAAGGCACCACAGGGTACTACAGGATACTACGGGGTACTACATGGCACTATGGGGTACTATAGGGTACTACATGGCACTACGGGGTACTACATGGCACTACAGGGTACTACATGTCTGCTCCTTTGCAGCACCACAAACATGGGAACTCTCTAACTCTTCCCCCCCCCCCTCTCCCCCCCCCCCCCCCCCCCTTGGCCAAGCTTGTAGTGACTGCTCTACATGCACCTCCGAGGCCTTGGATCAGTTATTCTCCGCCGTCTGTCCGTGGTCCTGTCAACTGATTAACAGACTGTTAACAGATTAACAGTCAACGCGGTTTCATTGCTGGGTTAAGTACTTCTATTCTATTCACATAATACGCTTACTTCATATATCTACTCCATTCACATATATGCCTACCACTTGTATCTATTGCTATGTCCGCCTACTACAATCTCATGAGCTGTCTAACGCCTGTCCCGTCTCCCTGTCTTCCTATGACTTGCTGTCCTGGAGTGTTGTCCGGAGTGTTGGACGTCCCGTGACGAAGGCCGGGAGATTGCGACCCCCTCTGCGTGCCCCCCTGTCTCCGGAGGTCTCGTAGTGGTGACCGGAGTGCCGGATGTCCCGCGATGATGTCGGGGAGTTCGCGACCCTCTCTGCGCCACCCCCTATCTCCCTGTCTCCGGCTGTCCCTGAGCAACGACCGGAGTGTTGAATGTCCCGTGACTAAGACGGGGAGGACGTGACCCTCTCTGCGCCGCCCCTGTGCCTCAAATAGATCCGCTATCAACTCTATCTTTAATCTTTCAAAATGTTCAGTTGCTATCGCTATTAGCTCTATCTTAAATTTTTCAAAATGTACAGTTGCTATTGCATGCACTCATCTGTGTTTCACCACACACATGAGTGCATGCTTACCAACTGTCCGTCTGCAACACTACTATCACCAACATCTAAGAAGGGAGATCCCCCCTTGAACGGCCCTTCTAAGGTTTCTCTCCTCCACACTGCCTGTGGAGCTTTTTTCCCTATTGTTAGGTTTTAGTGAGTTTTTCCTTACCTTCGCGTGGGGTATGTCTGGGAGTGCTTGCATTCTTTCATTTATTTGCATTCATCTAAAAAATGTTTGGACCCTATGGTGTTCTTGTTCTGTTCTTGACTTATTGTTATGTTGTCTTCTTGACTTGTTTAAAGAAGACCTGTACGGCCCATGGGGACATTAACGTGTGTTGTCGGGCCCTATAAATAAATTTGATTTGATTTGATTTGACTGAGGTGCTAGCAGCTGGAACTCTAGCAGGTGGGACTGAGGCGCTAGCAGTAGGAACTCTAGCAGGAGGGACCAAGGTGCTAGCAGTAGGCACTCTAGCAGGAGGGACTAAGATGCTAGCAGTAGGAACTCTAGCGGAAGGGGCTAAGGGGCTAGCAGCTGGAACTCTAGCGGAAGGGGCTAAGGGGCTAGCAGCTGGAACTCTAGTGGAAGGGGCTAAGGGGCTAGCAGCTGGAACTCTAGTGGAAGGGGCTAATGGGCTAGCAGCTGGAACTCTAGCGGAAGGGGCTAAGGGGCTAGCAGCTGGAACTCTAACGGAAGGGGCTAAGGGGCTAGCAGCTGGAACTATAGCGGAAGGGGCTAAGGGGCTAGCAGCTGGAACTCTAGCGGAAGGGGCTAATGGGCTAGCAGCTGGAACTCTATCGGAAGGGGCTAAGGGGCTAGCAGCTGGAACTCTAGCGGAAGGGGCTATGGGGGTAGCTGCAGAGGCTACACTAGCGACAGGGGCTAAGCTAGGAGTAGGGGCTGCGCTAGCTGCCTGGGCTTTGCTAGCTGCGGGGCCCATGCTAGCTGAGTTCCTGCTAGCTGCAGGGGCTATGTTAGCCCTGGAGGCCATGCCGGCCGAAGGGGGGGTCCCAGCATCGGAGGCTTGGTTAGCAGTAGGGCCTGTGCTAGCAGGGGGAGCTAGGGGACCAACAGTAGTGGCTACACTAGCCGAGGGAGCTAAGGGGCTAGCTGTAGAGGCTACAGTGGCAGAGGGGGCTAAGCTAACCACAGGGGCCTTGCCGGCCGAAGGGGCGGTCCCAGCATCAGAGGCCTTGTTAGCTATAGGACTGGTGCAAGCAGGGGGAGTTAGGGGGGTAGCTGTGGAAGCTACACTAGCTACAGGGGCTAAGCTAACCACAGGGGCCTTGCCAGCCGAAGGAGCGGTCCCAGCAACAGAGGCTACGTTAGCTATAGGGCCTGTGCAAGCAGGGGGAGTTAGGGGGGTAGCTGCTGAAGTTATGCTAGTTACTTGGGCTAAGCCAGCAGTTGGGCCTATGCTAATTGCAGGAGCTAACCTAGCAGTTGCTGCAGTAACAGTAGGAGCCTTCCTTGCGGGGGAGGGCGTGCTGGTAGCAGTAGCTTCGCTGGGGGCAGGGGACCAGAGCTCAGTGGTCTGACCAAGCGGGCCTGCTCCTCCAGCTGTGGCGCGTGCTCCGGGTCCCATTCACGGGCGGCGATGAGAAGCCAGAGCAGGGCATATCTGTCAGTCACAGTCGAGGAGTGGAAATCCCCCTCGAAAAATTGCTCGGCAGCGAGTAGCGCGTCGTTCGTTTTGTCCGCTGAACCCAGGGTTGGTTGCGTCATTCTGTTGTGATGGGGTTTAGGAGGAGTGTGGAGGGTTCAATCGCTGGACAAAAGAGGAACAGGAAGGAAGCGAGGAAGCGATAGTGGCAGTGAAAAGGGCATTTACTGAGCAGCAGTAAACAAAGGCATGTTACACGGTACAAACAAAAGCGAACTACAAAACACGGAAACAAAACCTCAGCTATGCTGGAAACGGGACTAGGTTTACTGGTGGACAAGTTCCTCTCTGACTCAGATGTCGTCATAGGAGTTGTTATGATGGTTCAGCAGACAGACGGTCTCAGTAAAAGCCTCTTCTAGGTTGTTCTCATGCATGGATGTTAACGGTTACCCACAGTTACCTTTGCAAGATGTTTGAGTTATAACGATATCCAGTGGCTGGTGTGGACCCACACGTTTGATTTAAAATGTCTCCTCCAAATTCAGGGTTTCAAACCTGTGCTTGAGTAAATAATCCATCTAGTTCATTTTCACGTAACGTCACTAGCAAGTGTGGCAATTCCAGGTGTAGGGGTGGCAGAATAAACAACACACAGACAGGTTGCAGTTCCCAAAATCATACTATTTATTTTCTATTTAAATAATGATCGCTTGCTGGCGTTAATCTGTCGGCCGGGCGGCGTCTCCGCTCTGTGGCCTCTCGCCTTGCGCTGCTACGGGGGACTGAGAGGAGGCTCCTCGGCTCCGTTAAGTCCCCCCTCCCCAACAGGCGCACCGCGCCGTGATTCGATAATCACTCCTGATGGTTCTCTAGTGACAGGTGCGTCTGGAAGCGGACGCCCAAACATGGGCAGCGCCCAGCCATTGGGTCGCCACGTAACGCCCATCAATCACCAAGCCCAGGGGTGGCTTGGGGTTGCCACACAAGGTAGTTTACAGTAACATTAGCTGCCGATAGCAATGAAAGGCTTCTTTACAGACTGTAATTTGACGCCAGCCAATCAACTTTGAAATACGAAATGACGTACATGGGGCTAGGGGCTTCGAGCCCCACTTGCCATCAAATTGTTTATTGTTGTTGTTTATTGTTTAAAATGATCCCCATTAGCTGCCACCTAAGTGGCGAGCTAGTCTTCCTGGGGTCCACACAGAAAGACAACAAAAAACACAAAACATAACAATACATGAGATACATATGACAATCACAATTCACTTAATTAACAATGATAATCTAAAACAGTAAAACATTGTAAACATCATTATAAACATCAGAATATTTTGCTCACATATTTAAGTAGTGCATTCTCAGGTGGTATTTGAAAGACACTTTGCTATTCAATTTACTTATGTTCAGTGGGCAGTTATTCCAATGATTGATGGCACGATAAACAACCGTCCTCTTTAAAGCATTTGATTTTGGACGTGGTAACATAATCTGTCCATCATCGGCTGACCTAGTAAAATAAGAATGAACCTGACTGCATCTGACAATTTGTTTGTATAAGAAAACAGGTTGAGACGAAAAGACAGTGTTCCTGAAAAATGTAACCGTGTTGAAAACCAGCCTATGCTCTACCGTTAACCATGAGAGTTGACGGTGCATAGTGATAGTGTTTGTTCTCATGGAACAATGTAAGACTAACCTTGCAGCTCTGTTCTGGGCAGTTTGCAATTTCTTTAGTTGACCTTTGGATGCAGAGGACCATACTGGTGCACAATAATTCAGGTGACATAAAATTTAAGATTTCGCCACCTGTCCCACAATGTATGTAGGGACATAAGAAAATGTATGTGGTCTACTGTGAATGATACAACACCCTGAGCATGCGCACTTGGATTTTCCCACAGTACACCCTGCATTGATAGAGACGGGCTAGCCCCATCCGTGCTATTTTAGACCTAACGATCGGAAGAAGAACGCAATCTGAAACAGCAAGGCAGAGAGATGACATGAACTAAAATACCATACTAGTAAAAGACAGTAAGACATTTGGTTTAGTTTGTTTTGTTTTTATTCAGATATTGCTATCACTCACACACACACACACACACACACACACACACACACACACACACACACACACACACACACACACACACACACACACACACACACACACACACACACACACACACACACACACACACACACACACACACACACACACACACACACACACACACACACACACGTTAAATATCCAGGCATAGCTGTCTCTTTTGCTACAGCTCATCTTTGGTCTGATTGGCCTTTTTTGCGTCTTCAGCCTTCATATCTTTAATGTACTTGCTTCTGTCTTCATCCTCCTAGAGGAACACAGATATCATAGTTTAGTGACAGAAACACAAAACATCACATACAGAGAGAGAGAGAGAGTGAGGAGGAGACATGTTGGTGTTGTGAGGAGGAGGAGGAGACATGTTGGTGTTGTAGAGAGTGAGGAGGAGGAGGAGGAGACATGTTGCTGTTGTAGAGAGTGAGGAGGAGGAGGAGGAGACATGTTGGTGTTGTAGAGAGTGAGGAGGAGGAGGAGGAGACATGTTGGTGTTGTAGAGAGTGAGGAGGAGGAGGAGACATGTTGCTGTTGTAAGGAGGAGGGAGATCAGTTACCTTCACTCTGTACTTCTTGGCTTTTGCCATTTCCTTATCTAAAAACTTAATCAGGTATTTCAGTTTCCTCTTCCCAGTGTAAAGCACCACCTGACAGACACACAGATATAACAAAGATCTACATTAAAGGCCACTTAAGGGGGGGGGGTGGATATTACAGCACGCACATAATCTCACAACCATCTCCAAACTGTAAAGAAAACAAATCAAATGGTTTTTGGTCTAATAGTTAAATGCATGCTATTGTGATTGCAATCTGCTATTAGCTAATCTTGGTTACCTACCTACGTCACAGGTACCACCATCACAGGTACCTTCATCACAGGTACCTTCATTACAGGCTACATCACAGGGCACCGCGAATAGCCAATACCAGACTGCAATAGCAATGACATGCTTTAACCATTTAATCATTAGATGTCTCTCTCCAGTTTTATTGTTGGTGTGTAGTTGCCCTTTAAAGCCTAATTAAATTCCTGCTTTTTTCATGTGATATTCATATTGTGTTTTATTGGTACAGTTTCCTTTTTTTATTTGAATTTATTCACACACACACGATACAATACATATCATCATGGTGAGAACATCATCATCAAAATTGTCTCCCAAGAAGTTAAAGCTTTTGGAGGGAGCCTGGTCACAAACAAAGGCCTCCAAATATGGACAACATACAACATGCATAGGCTTACACACCTACCTACTTACATACATACTACAGTATACATACATAAATACAGACAATAATATTTCCAAGTTACCCCCATTCATTTAGCATTAGACTTAGAATGTTGTTAATGTTTGTTTGGCAATTATCAGAAAAACAATAAGTATTTCACTTTTACCTGATGGTTCTTTGGAAAATATCAACTGAAAATCACATTGACCATATTAACATGGCAGACATTTTGGTCTTATGTCATGCTCAGGTTGGATTCCTTTCCACGCTGTTCCCAGGTGGGAACAAAACCTGACCATAACATAAGAGCAAAATGGCCGCCGTGTGAATATTGTCCATTTGAGGGAAAACAAGCGTGAGGTAGTGTGGCCTACCCTCTCAGCAAAAAGTGCGGGAAAGAGGCGGAGAGATGGGTAGGAATCTGGCATCGACAGGTTGATGTCATTGGCTGAGGCGTCTATGCGAGCGATGACCACATCTTCTCTGTCCTTGACGGCCTGGGCTAGCTCCTCCCACAGCGGGAACAAAGCGTGAGACTTCTGACTGTATGGGAGGTCTGAGACACGTGCAGAGATATACAGTAAGTGTGAAATAATAAATAATAAATTGTATTTGTAGTGCACTTTTCGTTCACTAAGATCCCAAAGTGCTACAGGGTTAAAATGTAGTTAATTTTTTTTATAATTATTAATAATAATAAAATAAAATACAGAATAAAAATTGTATAAAAATAAAACATAGTTAAAGACATAGTATGAACAGAACATTTAAAACAACAGCACAAGAAAAAAAAAATTTTTAAATTAAAAATTAAGCACAGTGTCCGACTGAGGTGTGATTATACTAATGCTGTGATCACATTGGACGCCTTTTTCTATTGTTTTCAATGGTTTTGTCGCAACAGGCACACAAACTATGCACATCGCGTTTTTTTGGCAAGCTATCAATGCTAATGGTATACTGTATGTAACTTGTGTAACGTTAGCTGAAGTAGCGACGGTAATCAGTGGTATCGCTCGTTGCGCCCTGTGCAATTTCCTCGCGTTTGAGCACAAGAAAAAGGTATCCAATCTTATCACAGCCTAAAGCATCAATATTAGGGATGTACCGATATTGTCCAACTCTTAATTTCCGATACAGATATCAACCGACACCTGTCATGGTTTTTGCCTTATTTCACCTTTCTGTGAGGGACAGCTGTCTATTTTTGCTTTATTTCACCTCTCTGTGAGGGATAGCTGTCAATCCCTGTTCCCTGTGGTTAATTGCCTCATGGGTCGGCAGGTGTGTGGGCTTGATTGCACCTGATGCAGTGCAGCTGTGCCTATGGCCATGTTGTGTCTATTTAAGTTTGGATCTCGCAGTGTCAACTGCTAATTAATTTCCTTGTGCTGGCTATACGTTTGGTCAGGCTCATTATATTTAAGTGTAGTGCTGCCCTATTCAGCATTTAGCCTTGTTTTGTAGCCGTCTTGTTTTCGGCTACTGGCTTAGTTTACACTTTACTTTATAGAGGCTGAGTCCTTATGGTAGTGTTTTCTTTTGTTCTTTCGGAATTGTCCTTTGCACATAAACTCCCTTGGTGGAGGTTTATTGTTTTATGGTTTCAATATAAACTCTGTTTTTAGGAGTTGCCTTTGTGGCTTATTTATTCTTTCTACAATACCTCTTTAATGAGTGTCGTCCTGTTTTTTGGACTTTACTTATTTTCTTAAATACTCACTTTGAGGCTTTCACCTGTAAAAGTTGTTTTGTGTTGTTTATTTTTCCCCTTCTCCTAAAATGTCTGCGTAAGCAGTTTTGTGGTTATTCGTTTCACGTATAACTTTAAGAGTCCCTATTATCATAGCGGTCAGGTGGCGTAACGGAGATTGCGTTCGTCACCAACCCCGGAGCGAATCCAGCTCACAGCTCCGGGGTTGTCACCAGCTTGGCTGGCCGTTCACACTAATACAATTGGCTGTATCAGAGGGTGGGAGAAGCTGGCGGGGTGGGTCCGGGTCGTTGTAAACAGCGACTCCTACAGTTCGGTCGGGGCGCCTGCTAAGAGCGGATAGGATCTAAGTGGGATAGTGTGATCCTTCCACACGCTACGCCCTCTCAGTGAGAATCCGCGCTGCCAGGTGAAAAGAAGCGGTTGATTGGCTGGACGTGTGTTGGAGGAAGCACGTGGTAGCCTCCACTCTCCCAGACCGACTGTGGGGGGTAAGTGCGCAGCGACCAGGAAGGGGATTGGGAATTGGCATAACGACTAACATTGGGATGGGAGAAAATCGGAGGAAAAAGGAGGGGGGAAAAGATTAAAAAAATAAAAAATAGTCCCTATTATCTGCTCATGACCCACACACACACCCACAGCTCTCACAGATACCGATATATGCGGGGTTTCCCTCCCAAATTTCTGGTAATTAACATTACATATCTCTTGTTGTGGAATTAACACATTATGCATACTTTTGACAATAAATAAAATAAGAATTTGTTCATACTTGCTTGCCTGGGTAAATAAAGGTTAAATAATGTAAAAAAAAAATATATATAATAATTTTTTTTGAAAACCAATACAGATATTCTCCGATATTACATTTTAATGCCAATATCGGCCGATAATATTGGTAGGCCGATAATATCGGACATCCCTAATCAATATTATACACGTGTAAAAGTGTCTACGTACAGAACATGAGGAAGACGGTCAGGTCAGGGTTGAAGCCCACTTTCTCCATGTTCTCTCCCACAAGCTCCTTCACTGGACGCGTGTCCCAGTCCTCTGGTAACGGTTCACTTTGCATCTTAGGCTACATGCACACACACACACACACACACACACACACACACACACACACACACACACACACACACACACACACACACACACACACACACACACACACACACACACACACACGCGCACACACACACACACACACACACACACACACACACACACACACACATGCAGACACACACACATGCATGCACACACACACACACACACACACACACACACACACACACACACACAAACACACACATGCAGGACCCACAACACAAACACACACACATGCATGCACACACACACACACACACACACATGCATGCACGCATACACACACACACAAACACATACATGCAGGACCACAACACAAACACACACACATGCAGGATCACAGCACAAACACAACTTCTGTCAAGAAATTTTTATTACACCACAGACCCCAATTTTATACGATTTTGTTCTCAATTTCAATGTACCATCAAATACAATGTACCTTAGCTTTTCCCTCCAGGTATTGCCTACAGAAGTCTTTGATGGTGACTGTGTCAAGGGTGTCAGAGGGTAGGTGGTAGGTCACATGGTCCGTCAGGTTGACCAATCGGATGACAGGAGCGTCAGCCTCCCGAACCCGGAAATACTCCAACATCCTACCGTTACGAGACTCGTCCACGTTCACTAGAACAAATAATAGCTATGTGCACATGTACACACATACACACAAACACACACACATGTACACACATACACACAAACACACACACATGTACACACATACACATGCACACAAGAATTAATGAAATGATCCAGTGGCTTGCAATAGAATAGAATAGAATAGAATAGAATAGAATAGAATAGAATAGAATAGAATAGAATAGAATAGAAATCCTTTAATTATCCTGAGGGAAATTCGGCACTACAGATCGCTCACATTGAACAACAATAAACATTTTAGGTAGTCAATAGGACTAAAATAAGAATATAATAATATTAAAAATAAGAATAAAATAGAATAAAGAATACAATACGGTCCGGGATATACATTCTGGTATGTATATACATTCTAAAATCTTAAATATACAACTATCAAGCCAAAAATATACGGAAATATACAGTAAAATGTACAGTAATAAGTGTACACGTGTCAAGTGTCCATGAAGGTTGTGAGAAGTGTAAACATTTAAAAGTGTCCAGGAAGATTTCGCCCTCGGTAACTAAAGACAAAACAGGAAACAGAGAGGATTCTAGAAAGAGTCACCCTACTGTACAGCACTGTCTGAGTGAGTTCCGTGTCTGTTTTAGTCTAGTCGCCTACTTTTAACCTGAATGCGTCAGCTGCTCCGTGGAATGCAGAGTGGAGCTGCTGGAAGTCCTCTGAGGTCTTGTTGACGAACAGGATGGCGTGATGCAACACAGGTGACTCCAAGATCTGAGACGCCGTCTGGAGCACAGAGAGGAAAAGGTTATCTAGTGATGATAAAAATGTATATTTATGTGAATAAATAAATTGGTCTGTTTTCAGCATTGCAAAAAGCATGACCTAAAACACCTGCTAATAATGCATTATATAGCCTGCCTATACGGGCTTTCAATGGTGTTAGATTAGGGTAATTACAGCTTCCTCATCGATCGTTATCAGCCTTCATCGCTTCTCCTGGCCATGTCTGCGTTGTGTTATTTTTGTTGATGTAAGGCAATCGTTCGTTGGAAAGGGTTAAAGGAATACTTTGACATTTACATTTTCAATTGGTTATTTTTATTCACCAAACACTTTCATATTGTGGGGAAAAGATTTCTTCATTGAAGGAGCACTTCGTAGATTTTCAATCTTATCAGATGTGGAATCATTTGAGAAGATATTATTCACAGAGGTGGACAGCAGAGTCTTTGATTAAGGAGTTTACTGGCAGAATGACTGTTGCTACATGGAGAGACCTACAGTATAGGTTACAGCAATGGTCCTATAGCCGAGATCTCACTCCACAATCCTCCACCCGTACCCTCAGATCTGCAGGTAGCCCGCTCCTCTGGGTCCCCAGTACCCGGCTCTGCACCATGGGGGACCCGTACCCTCAGATCTGCAGGTAGCCCGCTCCTCTGGGTCCCCAGTACCCGGCTCTGCACCATGGGGGACCCGTACCCTCAGATCTGCAGGTAGCCCGCTCCTCTGGGTCCCCAGTACCCGGCTCTGCACCATGGGGGACCCGTACCCTCAGATCTGCAGGTAGCCCGCTCCTCTGGGTCCCCAGTACCCGGCTCTGCACCATGGGGGACCCGTACCCTCAGATCTGCAGGTAGCCCGCTCCTCTGGGTCCCCAGTACCTGGCTCTGCACCATGGGGGACCCGTACCCTCAGATCTGCAGGTAGCCCGCTCCTCTGGGTCCCCAGTACCCGGCTCTGCACCATGGGGGACCGAGCCTTCTGCTCGGCTGCACCACGCCTGTGGAACAGCCTCCCCATCCAGCTGAGGGCACCACAGAGCCTGGACTAGCAGGCCTGAAACATTCTTATTTCAAAAGGCCTTTGATTGCTAGCTATTTCTTGTGATTTTATTCTTTCTTGTGCTGTTGGTTTGAATTTTCTGTTCATAATATGTTTTTATTTTATTTTTATTCTGTATTTATTATTATTATTATTATTATTAATAATATATATATATATATTTTTTTTTAACTATGTTTTAACCCTGTAGCACTTTGGGATCATAGTGAACGAAAAGTGCACTACAAATACAATTTATAATTATTATTATCTCTGTAGAATGGTGAGCTAACAAAGTATTTAAACATGTGGTACTTTGAGTTATAGATGTGATGCATTGATTGATTGATTGATTGATTGATTGATTGATTGATTGATTGATTGAAAACTTTATTAACAGATTGCAGAATGGGTACAATACAGTATGGCTCAATACACACAATTGTTAAGGATTCGCAGACCAGAGAAAGACTTTCGTCTTGTTTACATCAGGGTCCCCTATTTTCAATTAATCAAGACATTTATGACATACATGACATACAGATATACAGATATATATCATGACATTTATGACATACATGACATACAGATATACAGTACTGTTAAACAGAGATCATAACAGAAAATATATACATACGAGCGGGAGGAAACTGTACATTAGGAGGGGGTGGGTGTGTGGGAGGGGGGGTTTGGACATGTACGGGGGCCAGTTTCGAATTGCAGCCTACCGTAGGTGCTCTTTGAGAGCGGTTTTGAAGGTGGGTAGGGATTCACATTTTTTTACGGCTGTGGGTAGGGCGTTCCACATTAATGTGGCATAATTGCTAAACGTGTTTAGTCCCTAGTTTGCAGCAGACCCCCCCCCCCACTTCACCCCCCTCCCCCCACCCCACGCAACCTTCCTACTATACATAGCACTGGCAGCAACAACCACCCTCCCTCCTTGCCATACCTTGGCTTTTACTGAAACGACGCCACTGCGTTCCACGCAGATGACCGACGATTGCTTTCAGTCATTCTGGATGGAGTTGTTAAAATTCACTCTACTCAAAACCAAATTTAATTCAATGTGGCACTTTTTAAAATGTTTTTTAATTATGTTTTTTTATTTGTTTGTTCTACCGGGCAGTCCGGTAGAGAGAGAGAGAGAGAGAGAGAGAGAGAGAGAGAGAGAGAGAGAGAGAGAGAGAGAGAGAGAGAGAGAGAGAGAGAGAGAGAGAGAGAGAGAGAGAGAGAGAGAGAGAGAGAGAGAGAGAGGAAGAACAGGAGACCAAGCGGGGGGGAGACATTCGGCAAAGGACCGGAATCGAACCCGGGTCGGCCGCTTCGCGACGCAGTGCGATACATGGTGTGCTAGAGCGCCCTCGATGTGGCACTTTTACTCAGAAGGCATTCTCTCCTTCTGTGAGTGCCTGCCAGCCAAAACAATTCCGGAGAGCCGACCCAAGGACATAATCCACGGCGCTGATAAGACTTTTTCCAGCTGTCGAGAAAGCAGGAAGAGGGACTGTGAGTGCTGACCCCCCCCCCCTTTCCCGCGGGTGCTCCACGCCAAACATGGCGGCGGTGATACGCATACGTTTGTCTTAAGGCTAGTCCTGCATGTATCAACAATGCGCATGTCGGTGAATTTATGTGTGCCATTATTACTATCTAAATGTAATAATTGTGGAATATTACTATAATGAGCTGTATGTGTATGAACCAAGCATCCTATGTGAAGCACTTTGGTTGACAATTGTCATGTTTAAATGTGCTATATAAATAAATTTGATTGATTGATAGTGTTGTGTTCTGATAGACCATAGGGCTAGATCCACAAAGAATGGATGGCACGGAGCAAGTTGCACCCTTACTTACAATTCATTATGAATTGAAAATGGGGGATCCTGATGTAAACAAGACGAAAGTCTTTCTCTGGTCTGCATCCCCTTAACAATTGTGTGTATTGAGCCGTACTGTATTGTACCCATTCTGCAATCTGTTAATAAAATGTTCATTCAATCAATCATTCTGCACACTGATTGATTGAATGAAAATTGTATTAACAGATCTATTGCAGAATGGGTACAATACAGTATGGCTCAATACACACAATTGTTAAGGGGATGCAGACCAGAGAAAGACTTTCGTCTTGTTTACATCAGGGTCCCCCATTTTCAATTCATAATGAATTGTAAGTAAGGGTGCAACTTGCTCCGTGCCATCCATTCTTTGTGGATCTAGCCCTATGTCTGCATAGTCCACTATTGGAAGTACCAGCTGTGTAATGATTATTTTTCTAACTTAGAGAGAAAAACAGTTAATAGAACGATACAATATTCTCAGGCTACAATTTGTTTTCTTTATCACAGCATCAATATGTGACTTGAAAGTGAGTTGAGAATCAAG
>NC_140171.1:140870509-140908009 GCF_963971535.1 Notolepis coatsorum | reverse complement strand
GAGGAGGAGGAGGATCTCCGTGCCCGGCCTCCGCCGTCGAGCCCCTGTTCCCGTGCCAGGCCTCCGCCGTCGGAACCCTGTCCTCATCCCTGTAAGCAGCTCTGGCCCTCGCCCTGTCCAAGGCCTTAACCCTGTTCTCTGTCCCTGTCTCCAGCCCGCCTCTCCGGGCCTCTGTCCCTGTCCCCCTCTCCAGTGCCCCTGGTCCTGGCCCTGACACTTAGCCCTGGCCCTTAGCCCTGGCCCTTAGCCTTAGTCCCTTAGCCTGTTCGCCTCTTAAAGGCACAGTGCCGCATTTTCCAGATTTCCTTGTCTCTAGTGTTTTTGTGTTCTCCCTTAAAGGGACTGTGCCGCTTTTTGTTCTATAATAAATATTTGCCCTGTTTTGGCTTACTCTCATACCTGTCTTGTGTTGTGCGATTGGGGTCGGTTACAAACCATAACACAACAACTGTATTCTAATGGGAGATTTTAACATAGACATCTCCAAGGATGATTCTATAAAAAATGATTTAATTAATACACTGCACTCTTCCTCCTTCTTCACAACTATAAACATCTTCACTAGAATAACACACTCATCCAAGTCTACCATTGACAACATCATCACTGTTGTGAAGGATCAGATTAAACCGAATATGTATATTTATTTATATATATATATTTAATTGTATTTGTATATCGTTTGATATCCCCTGTATATTCCTTGTACAATATGCATTGAATATCCCCGTTTCTACTAAACAGCCCATAATAGTTTCATTCTACCATTGGACGAGAACCTGGCGCCAGGTTGCCATACCCCTAGGTTCAAGTTCAATCGTGCCGCCTAACATGTCGAGGCAGCCCCCGGTTCCGCGCAGTAATATGCCGGGCGGAATACGTGTGGTACTATTTGTTCATAGCGCATATATATATGACGCTCGTAAAGTAGAACTTTCTTTTAGTCCAGTTCTTTACCCTCCAACAGAGTGACAGACGCAAAAGCCTCCCCACGAAGCACGTGCGGTGTAGTAGGGCCTACTTGGCCCAGAATAGGCATTGAGATATCGTGTAGATTAATAGTTGAATGGTCATAGTTTGGCACCATACCGTCGAGTTGGACGTATTCTATTAAGCTAATAATAGTCTATTTATGTATGGTGCATCGTTCGGTTCGAGTTCTACAGTTATCAGTAACCCCATCGTTCCTGACGTTATCTGGACGCTTATCCAGGCTGGTCAGACCCCTAGTGGTGATTGCATCCGAGGAGCTCCGGGCCAAGAGCGACTGGACCTGTATATTGGATTACTCTACCCGACGACGGCGAGCCTTCCACGGCTCTTGGATTATGCTTTATGTGCTTTGATTATTCCATGGATAAAGGCCAACACTGTCGAGTGTTGGAATTACCCCCCGGAGAGGACTACAGGTGAGGCGGCGCTCTACACGTGAGGTCGCACCACGTCTCTCCGTTGTGGACCGGCAGATACCGTTCCACAGAGGGTCCAGCTGTGTTCGTCTACGGCCCGAGGTTCTGTGGGCACTGGGTCTAAGACTTTGGATTCTCCCAAGACACCGTCGGCCAGATGGGATACCGCCAGCGACTTCTCTAACCCCCCCCTCCTACTGTCTTACAACCAGCGGGACCCCCCCCCCCCTTAGTGTATCCAGCTATAATTATTTAAGTACTATCGCTATCGTTTCCTAAATATTCCAGGTTGTATACTTACTCCCTGCGCAACCAGAGATTGGACATTCAATGTTGATTTACCTACGAATACTCATTTGCCATAAAAGTGCATACTTAACATTTCAAATCATAAATGTAATTAAGTGAATATTGTGTACACCCTTTGCTGTATTAAATATTCGATTTGGTCCATTTGTGTTGGTTCGTTTCATCAGGTGGGAAAGTGTTCATCATACTTATATCTTGTACTGGGTGGCCAGAAGTTAAAGTACATGAGGTAGTGGTATTAAATATCATATCTAACAATACAGTCAGGGAATTGTACCCCTCAGCTACAATCACCAACATCCAAAACACCAAGCTGGAGTCAGGACTCAGGAGTGATCCTAACTGACATAACTGATCACTTCCCTGTCATGTTGTCTCTAAATCTTGCCAGTGAACTTGCACCCCCTCCTTGTAAGACAACAATTAAAGTAATAAATGACAGAACCCTGCAGCAACTATATGGAAGCCTGGAGACCAAAGGGTGGAAAAATGTATATGATGCCTGTGATCCTGATACTGCATATGATAGTCTGATATTGGAAATAACAGACTCCATCCATAACACCATTCCTGAGAAGACTGTCATGAGCAGTAAAAAATTACCAGAACCCCTGGCTTACAAAGGGCATTTTAACATCCATTAAACACAATGAGGAAAAGCAAATGTGATAATTATACTGATCAGGTAATAGCATCTCAGGGTGATTAAAAAAGGACATGGTCAGTTCTAAATAAAGTACTAAACAGGGACAAAAAAGCATCAGTGCTCCCTGACCCTGCAAACATGTCTCAGCAGGATCTCTCTGATAAATTCAATACCTACTTTGCATCCATTGGTGAAGACCTGGCGAATAAAATTAGCCATCCTGGGGGTGTGTCTTTTAAACAGTATTTATCAGGTAACTATATTAACTATTTTTTCATGAAACCAACTGACCATGATGAACTATTCAACATTATCATGAAGATGAAGGACACTCGCACAGCCGGTGCTGATGGAATATGCAGCAAAATCCTAATAGCCATAGCCAATATTATAGTCAGACCACTCGCTCACTGTATTAATTTGTCCTTACTACATGGTGTGGTGCCAAAAAACATCAAAATTGGGAGAATAATAACCATATATAAATCAGGTGACAAAAATAGTATTAATAATTACCGTCCAATATCCGTGTTACCAGCTCTATCCAAAGTTTATGAGAGAGTTGTGTACAATAGATTAAGCGAATACACCACCAAGCTAAATATACTCACCAATTCACAATACGGCTTCAGGAAAAAGAGAACAACAAACATGGCAATATTAGACCTTGTTGAAAAAATACATGATGCCATTGATCAGGGTGATTGTGGGGTGGGCGTTTTCTTGGATTTATCAAAGTCAACTGGTTCAGTAGCTATTTACATGATAGGCAACAGTACGTCGATATAAACAATCACAAATCAATAAAAATGGACATCAAATATGGGGTCCCCCAGGGGTCAATTCTAGGGCCTTTACTATTTATTCTCTATATAAATGACTTTGTCAACTTATCTGAACTTCTGCACAAAGTAATATTCGCTGATGACACTAATTTGTTTCTGTCACATAAAAATCCACTCGAGCTACAAGATCTACTCAACACAGAACTACAAAAAGTGGACACCTGGTTTAAATGCAACAAATTATCACTTAATCTCAGCAAAACAAACTTTATTGTCTTCCACTCAAATTGGATGCGCACACATCACATGTGCATACAAATAAATGGAAAGGAGCTGTCAAGAGTGGTGTCCACAAAATTCCTGGGGGTCGTCATCGATGAGTCACTCAACTTCAAATGCCACATAAAATATCTACAAACAAAACTGTCCAAATATGTTGGCTTATTCTGCAAAATACGTCATTTTCTTCCCTTGCCTGCCCTTCTCACTTTATACAAAACCTTGTATGAACCCCTCATTAATTACTGTAATGTCATATGGTGCAACACATACCCCAGCCATCTCAAGAAACTAGAAAGCTTACAAAAGAGGGTACTACGAGTGCTGTCATGGTCCGGGTATAGAGCGCCCTCAAAGCCTCTGTTCCATCGCTTTGGTCTCCTGAGGCTAGCTGAATTTAACATTCATCAAAACGCATCAATTATGTATCAAGTTGTCAACAACATGAATCACAGACTGTCTGAGCTTGTCCCAGTCTGCCAACCACTGCACATCCACAACACAAGAAATAAGCATCTTATATTTGGCAAGAGGAGAAGGCTCAATTGTGCTATAGCCTAAGCATAGCATGCAGGGGTCCACAGATCTGGAACAAGCTTGACGAAAATCTGAAAATGACTAAAACCTTTAAAACATTTAAAAAAATCACTGAAAGAGGAACTGCTTAAATCATATCTCTAATTAAAATTATAACTTAGGAATACAATTGTCTGTATTATGTATCTCTGTTATATGTCAGTTAGTAGGTAGGTGTGTAAACCTACCCACGTTGTATGTTTTGTTTTGTTTTGTTTTTTGTTTATTGTTTTGTTGTTTATATTCTGTTTATATCTGTGTTCAGGCTCCCTCCAAAATCTTTAAATAGCTTCTTGGGAGACCTGGCACATGCACACAATTTGCGACATTGTTATATCACATGAGGATACTTACATGTAATGTATTGTGTGTGTGTGTGTGTGTGTGTGTGAATAAATTAATTAATTCATTCATTCATTCATTCATTCATTCATTCATTCATTCATTCATTCATTCATTCATTCATTCATTCATTCATTCATTCATTCATTCGTTCATTCATTCATTCATGCATCAGTCTCCGGTCCTCATCTCTTGTATATGTGCAGGTGATTGTGGGACTCGGGGCAGGAGTGGTGTACATCATGCAGTTCATGACAGAGGAATGAATGAAAACGTTTATTTTTGAACATGTATTCTCCATATTCCTCCAAACAAATCCCAATATCAAGCTCCGTCATACATAACAATCATAATGAAAAAGAAATCAAGAGCAATGTAGTTAGTTTGTTGACATGAGGAATGGAATCAGACAGCAGCCACAGACGAACCTAAACACACACACACACACACACACACACACACACACACACACACACACACACACACACACACACATTTACATTTTACATTTACATTTAGTCATTTAGCTGACGCTTTTATCCAAAGCGACTTACAAGTTCTGTACGACAAGCCATCAGGAAGAGCACAACTCTATCAGCTGAGTAACAATGTTCATCAAAGTGTTGAGTGCTACAGTGTAGGTTAGTTTATTAGGACAAGTGCATGACAGTATGGTTAGTTAGGGTTAGATTTTTTTTTTTTTTTTTTTTTTTTTTTAATTCAGATAATGGTTGAAGAAGTGAGTCTTTAGTCGACGGCGAAAGATTGGACGTGTTTCGGCTGTCCTAACTGGGGTGGGTAGTTCATTCCACCATTGTGGGGCAAGGACTGAGAATAGGCGACTTCTCTTTGATGACCCTCCCGGAGCTTGGATAGGAGTAGGTCTGAGGCGGCCAGAAGATGCAGAGCGTAGGGGTCTTGAGGGTGTGTAGTTAGAGACCATTGACCGGAGGTAGGCGGGAGCAGTTCCCTTTGCCGCACGGTATGCTAGGTCAAGGGCCTTGAAGCGGATTCGTGCAGCAATGGGGAGCCAGTGCAGGTCCCTAAGAAGTGGGGTGACATGGGCCGACTTCGGTAGGTTTGAGATCAGGCGGGCCGCTGCGTTCTGAATGAGTTGAAGAGGCTTAGTGGCAGTGGCCGGGAGGCCAGCGAGCAGTGCGTTGCAGTAGTCGAGGCGGGAGATGACTGTTGATTGGACGAGGAGTTGGGTGGCTTCTTTTGTCAGGACACACACACACACACACACACACACACACACACACACACACACACACACACACACACACACACACACACACACACACAGATACATTAAATATCCAGGCACATTTAAATGACTGCAACATGGTAAATTGTGGTTGCACAAGCAAAAAGGGAATATGTATTTAATTTGGGCAAAGACAGAGAGAAAGTGAGAGACAGAGAAAAATGTATGTACATTTTGTTCAACTCTTAACTGCTCAGGAAAACTGTCTGAATGTGATTAAGAAGAGACAAGTCATTTAAACACAAATGGTGTAAAGGCTACCTGGTAGAAACTACAGTGATCTGAACGGGTGCTGAACACAAAATATAAAATACATTGAATCTCTTGGTTCTCTTGGTCATTCCATAAATATAATGTGCAATGGTTTAGGTGACATCTACTTGTAAAGTGCCATGTTAGGTTGGGGGACCTGCTTTATTAAAATTAAAATCATGATAAAGAATCAGTCAAATCAAAATCATTTTTTTTATCATATTAAAATCATATTATTTTTGTATCCACTTTTTTCTCCTTATTTTTCTATTTTTCTCCCATCCCAATTTCGTATTTCCAATTCTCCCCTCCCCTGTCTTGAACGTTGCTAGACTATGCCTCCCACTGGTCGGTTGTAGGGAGGATAGAAGCCTTGCATCACGTGTCCCCCCCCCGGTACACAAGGAGGCAGCCTGTCACATCTTTTCACCAGACAGCGCGGACTCTCAGTGGCGAGGAGTAACGCGTGGGAGGCTCACACTACCCCCGATACTTCCTGACTCTGCTGTGCAGGCGTCTCCCAACCGACCTGTAGGGGTCGCTGTCCACAACGTCCAATCCCCACCCATCGACTTTCCACCCGCTACCTCTGTCAATTGAGATAGTATGACGACTGGCCCAAGGCAATGCCGACTTGGGGAGTCGAGACCTTGTGTCTTGCATTTGTGACGAGTGCAATCTCCGCTACGCCACCCAGTCGCCCTCAAAATCACGTTTTTCAATCTCATTGCATTTTCTAACAGATGATAGATATGTTGATGTAAAATTGCCCAAAATGTTTCGAACTGTTGTTATTGTGAAAATAATAACTAAAGGGCAATGAAACAGTTATAACAAGTCAAATGATACATCTGAAGCTGAAGAAATAATACTCCTGATGTCAGCATTCCACCATAAGCTTTTTCTGATTGAATTAACGTCATTACACTGGTTCTTTATAGAAACACGCCAACATTATTGGAAATCTGTTCTTATCTGGAAATGATCGTCTTCTCCAGAGTCAGACAAGAAGATAGATACCAATTTCTTCTCTGTGTGTTCAGTAGAAAGCTATCTGTCTACAAGCTAGCCTAGCTTAGTACACATCAGTGGCGAATCCTTATGGAAGCCAACGGAAGCCATGCCTCCCTATTAAAATATGAATTAATATCAAATATGAAATATGAAAAAAAAAATAGAAAAAAATATATATATAATTTTTTTTTTAATATAGTTTACATTCTTTTTCATCTGTGCATCTGTGTTATAATTTTTTATTTTTTTTAAATGTCTCCCTCTTCTCCTTCTCACTCCCTCTAACACACTGTCAGACTCACTGTGCTCACTGCAGCTATAGAGGAGAGGAGGCAGGGGGTAGGTCTCTTTCTCCAGCCTCAACCATGTGATTCATGTATCTAGAGTCCAAAACCGATCCTAGCCAATCAGATTTGAGCTGACTGCCACACCTTAAAAGTTTAAAACGGGGCTGTGAGAAGAATCCAGAGTGTGGCCTCCCCTCTGCACTCGGCACACTCTGGAGGCGGGGCAGGTCAGAACATTTCCACCTGACTACCTAATGTGACAACCATTAGTAGTATCAAACTGTCAATCAAACTGTCTGTCGTCACTCAGTCTACTACAGTGCCATAGTAAGAAAAAACATGTCTGAACGTCATCCCCTCGCGGGATTGATTGATTGAAAATTGTATTAACAGAGCGGGCACGTTCGAATCCTCTATTAGTGTATCTAACATTTAGCACTTTAATAGCAACTTATTTTCGCCGGCGGGACATTTACTGAGGACCAGCAGAGCACACCACTGTGGATATTATGATTTAACAAATCTATCTGGCAAGAGGAGGACCACATTATTGACCAGGTAAGCACTGAGCAGCCTGACTAACTAACGTTATCAGGCAAGCTTGTAGACCCTTTCATGACTGCAATGCAAGCCAGGGGCTGGAATACGCAGTCACTTATTCCTCCGTAGTAGCCAGGTTAATGTGCACCATCAAGCACTGCTTAAAAGCTAGCGGTGGGTCCAAAATATATCGGATATAAATGTCAAAGGTACCCAGCATTCCATTAGGGTTTCACACACAGATGCGGCGGGGTTTGAAAGCTCGGCGTTGCTAATAAACATTTTAAATAATTTTTATAAACGAGTAAAACTGAGGCTGAAATGGCTGCTTCCGCATTTTACAGTAGGAGCGCTCTGAGGGCGGGGCGCGCCGCGCAACAGACACGTGAATGAATGAATGAATGAATGAATGAATGAATGAATGAATGAATGAATGAATGAATGAAAACTTTATTTAACAGATTGCAGAATGGGTACAATACAGTACGGCTCAATACACACAATTGTTAAGGGGATGCAGACCAGAGAAATACGTTTGTCTTGTCTTGTTTGTCTAGACTCTAGACGTTTGTCTAATAGACAGTCATATTCTCTCCCGGCCGTATGTATATTTCTCTCCCACCCACCCACCCCCTCCTAATGTACAGTCCCCTCCCCATCATATGTATATACTCTGTCAGGATCTATGGGTAACAGTACTGTATATTTGAATATCGTATATGTCACAAATGTAACCATACTAAATACCTGTATGTCATGTATGTCCCTATGCCATAAATGTCATGTATGTTGTGTATGTCCCTATGCCATAAATGCCATGATGTCTTGTATGTCATAAATGTCACTATGAATTGAAAATGGGGGACCCTGATGTAAACAAGACAAAAGTCTTTCTCTGGTCTGCATCCCCTTAACAATTGTGTGTATTGAGCCATACTGTATTGTACCCATTCTGCAATCTGTTAAATAAATAAAAAGAAAGTTTGACTGGCCGCCGAGCCATAGTGTAGTGTACATGGTGACTGCTTGACTTAAAAAAAATAATAATAATATTAATAAAAATATTTAATAATTTTTTTTTTTATTAATTTTTTTTGGCTTCCCCTGTTATTTTACCCATGCGACGCCACTGGTACACATGTAAGCAGTTTACCTTAAAACACCAGGAGAGGTGTTTTTGGCCAACAGCTAGGCTAGCTGGTCCGTATCTGCCTCATTTGTGCTAAGCTAGGCTAGTTGGCAGCCAGACAGCTTTCTACTGAACGCACAGAGAGGAAATTGGTATCTATCTTCTTGTCTGACTCTGTTAAAGAGCTGTTACAACAACCATCAGGAAAGCAGGTGAATAACAGAAGTCAGCATTGGCATGTTTACAACTAGGCAGACATGGCAGTAGAACTGCTCTACTCTCCCTTTAAGTAGTATTTGTGATTTCATGTGAAGCTTAGATTTGATTTTTGATTTGATGTTTTTTTTATTTCCGTGTCTTACATAGGTGTATGCCCAGCCCATATGGGCTTACAAGACACATAAACAATATAATAGTATACTTGACAAATGACATATAAGATGGCCACAAAAAAATGAAAATACAATAAAACGTAATATAACACAAGCTGTAAGCAATGTACAGTATGTAAACAAAGAAACAAGAGGAATTCATATACAATTATATAGGATATAGTGTGTTTTGTCTCAAGTGCCATGCTTTCTCCAAAAATCCTGCAAAACTGAAGATGTCCTCCACAAAAAAACAACTCAACATACAACTCTCAGACTGCCAAAACAAATCCGGATTTACAATTTGAATGTTCTCAAATAAAGCCCTCCTCAAATCGGTGTACAAAGGGCAATAAGAGCAGTATCATTTGACCTAAACAGATATCTGGATAAGAGCAGTATCATTTGACCTAAAGGGATATCTGGATAAGAGCAGTATCATTTCACCTAAACAGATATCTGGATAAGAGCAGTATCATTTGACCTAAACAGATATCTGGATAAGAGCAGTATCATTTGACCTAAAGGGATATCTGGATAAGAGCAGTATCATTTGACCTAAAGGGATATCTGGATAAGAGCAGTATCATTTGACCTAAAGGGATATCTGGATAAGAGCAGTATCATTTGACCTAAACAGATATCTGGATAAGAGCAGTATCATTTGACCTAAAGGGATATCTGGATAAGAGCAGTATCATTTGACCTAAACAGATATCTGGATAAGAGCAGTATCATTTGACCTAAACAGATATCTGGATAAGAGCAGTATCATTTGACCTAAACAGATATCTGGATAAGAGCAGTATCATTTGACCTAAACAGATATCTGGATAAGAGCCGTATCATTTGACCTAAACAGATATCTGGATAAGAGCTGTATCATTTGACCTAAAGGGATATCTGGATAAGAGCAGTATCATTTGACCTAAACAGATATCTGGATAAGAGCCGTATCATTTGACCTAAAGGGATATCTGGATAAGAGCAGTATCATTTGATACTTTTTTTATTTGATTTGATTTGTATATGTGCACGCGCTTGTGGCACTCCGGGCAGGAGTGATATACATCTTGCAGTGTAGGGCAGAGGAGGGGAATCAGACAGCAGCCACAGACGATCCTAAACACACACACACACACACACACACACATAAATTAAATATCCAGGCATAGCTTTATTGAGACTGTTGTCATGGTTACTGTGAAAGAATGACGACCAGAGACACTATATAATGAGGAGGTTTTGAAGGGAGACATCTGTGAAACACTAAAGATGGCGGCAACAACAAAACTACTTTCTACATGTTAGATGTTTAAAATGAATAAGGATCTCTGAGAATGATGCGGTGAGTGGTTGCCATGGTGACTAAGGACTCAGAAACCACTGGATGGTCAAAAAGCTGCTCAAAATCTTTGACCAAGTAAACCATTTGGTGTTACCAGTGACTTCAAATGTGTAATGATATGTATGACAGTTAGACACAGATATGTCTCCCAGAGATAGAGGTCGCATCTTGTTAGACCCAGACAGAGTGACCTGACTCTTTAGAGAAACATTGTTACTACCACATCATTCTTGACAGGCCAGACTCTTATTGTTTACTTGATTTCCAAATGGGGGAGGGGGGGGGGGGTGTCTTTAGGGGGAGATAGCAGGGTCAAGTTTTTCTAGTCATGATGCAAGAGACTGCGGTCTCGACTCGCGGAGTCAGCATTGCCTTGGCTTGGGCTGATCGCTATACTAACTCGTTTGGCTGAGTTAGTGGGAGGGAAGCCGTCGGTGGGAAACTGGCGTTGTGGACAGCGACGCCTACAGGTCAGGTCTGGGCGCTTGCTCAGCGGAGGCAGGACTTGATGAAGGCAGCGTGACCTCCCACGCGTTACGCTTCACCAATGAGAGCCCTCGCTGCCAAGTGAGAAGAGAGCCACTGGCTGTCGCTGCACATGTCGGAGGAAGCGTGCGGATACTTCAGGGTTCCCTTGTACCGACCAGTAGGAGAACATGCGCACAACAACCAGGTAGGGGAGGGGGGGAATTGGCACAACGACTAAATTGGGATGGGGAGAAAACAGAGACAAATCTGAGAAAGAGAGGATTAAAAGAAATATTAAATAAAATAAAGTTTTTCTAGTCATGAATCTGTAATAAACATTGTGTTTTGGTTAGGCGCCCATTAAAATTTAGAGAGTTTGTATCAGGGCTTAGAAAAATGATGGAAGCATCATATGATGGCCATTCCCATGCTCAATTATGTCAAGTTGTTACAGCAATTTCTGGGTTGATACTATTTGTCACACAGATTTAGTGCAAAATGTTACCATTTTTGACCACTCGAGAATTGATAAACATGGTAAAAAAAAAAACAATCGCTCACAATACATCATTTTATACAGCGAGGTCAAGTTTTTTAAATAAATTCCTCACTACAATGAAATGGCTACTATTATATGGGAGTAACATCATCACACATTATCACAACTGGGCTAAGATTTCCAGTCATACCCAATGTATGTAATTCCAAGATCCCAGTATACAGAAATGGTCAAAAACATTTCAATATGTTTTTTAGAATAGGCAAAAATAACACATTTGTACTGCATGCAAAGAACTGCATGATTCTTTCCCAAAATGGCATGGGATTGGCAGAAAGTGGGAGACCAACCAACAGAGCGAGCTATAGAGCTGCTGATCGCAGTTGTGGGGGAGAAAGAACATGTTGATGTTTATTGGAGGTATGGGAGCATGACTGGTCATAAAAACATCTTTCAACCACCCCAGTCAATGAGATACCATGATGTCATAGGATTGCACTTTTCAAAACTACATTTCAAAACGACGCATTTTAGGGAAATGTCTAATTTTGTAGAATTGCTAAGATTCCATAGATTCCTATGGTGTCTTGACGTCACTAGATGGGTTTCCAGACTGGGCCACATGCCACAGGGTGGAAAGCAAACATGATCCCCATCAGAACAATATTGACAGACTACAACTCAGTCACATGTTGCAGTGGGTACTGCTGATTGGCTCAAACACAGCGTATTTACAAACAGGGAACCCATCTACGCTGTGTGTGTGTGTGTGTGTGTGTGTGTGTGTGTGTGTGTGTGTGTGTGTGTGTGTGTGTGTGTGTGTGTGTGTGTGTGTGTGTGTGTGTGTGTGTGTGTGTGTGTGTGTGTGTGTGTGTGTGTGTGTGTGTGTGTGTGTGTGTGTGTGTGTGTGTGTGTGCATGTGTGCATGCTTTACCAACTGCTCGCCTGTTTTACTGCAACACTACTATCACCGACATCTAAGAAGGGAGATCCCCCCTTGAACGGCCCTTCTAGGTTTCTCTCCTCCACATTGCCTGTGGTGCATTTTTTCCTATTGAAAGGTTTTAGTGAGTTTTTCCTTACCTTCGCGTGGGGTATGTCTGGGAGTGTTCGCATTGCATTAATTTATTTAGCATTTATTTTAAATTTTTTGGACTTTATGGTGTTTTGTTCTTGACTCATTGTGATGTTTCTTCTTGACTTGTTTAAAGAAGACGTGTCCGGCCCCATGGGGACATTAACGTGTGTTGTCGGGCCTTACAAATAAATGTGATTTTGATTTGATTTGATTTGTGTGTGTGTGTGCATGTGTGTGTGCAATGTGTGTGTGTGTGTGTGTGTGTGTGTGTGTGTGTGTGTGTGTGTGTGTGTGTGTGTGTGTGTGTGTGTGTGTGTGTGTGTGTGTGTGTGTGTGTGTGTGTGTGTGTGTGTGTGTGTGTGTGTGTGTGTGTGTGTGTGTGTGTGTGTGTGTGTGTGTGTGTGTGTGTGTGTGTGTGTGTGTGTTTCTCACCCAGATACAGCCAGGATAAGACAGCATTCCCAGGCACCACACCCAGGTACACATTTAACTTTCGTGACAACAGACTGTTGACAGAAGGGGCAGAGTATTTTGGCCGGGCAGGATCCCAGGACTGTCTGAGGCTGCACCACTACAACGGTCTGCTGCAGCATGTTCTGCACCACACTCGCTAGCAGGCAGAGAGAGACACGGGGGAGATGGAGGACAGACCGTGTGAGGCTGCAAGTATATGTAACAAACCATCAAATACACTGACAGCAGCAGGGCTGACCCCTATTAGTCGATTAGTCGACTAATCGGTCGAAAGGAGCTGTAGTCGACTAGCCAACCTCTTAGTAACTCTTAATTTTGGCCAATCATAGTCGACCATCCAAATCCTTAGTCGGGGACAGCCCTAGACAGCACACACATCCACACGTACAACACTCACTTTAAATAAACAACTCAGTGTAGCACCCACTTTACCCCCTTTGGACACTTTAACACACTTTATATTTATTGGCAAAGAGATTCGCACTACAACTCATACCTCATTGCACCTTACCCTAAGTTGCACCTCATCCCATTTCTGCATTGTACTGTATATTGTTACTTTTTCTCTACTCTGCATTGTATATTGTATATATGTATATTGAACACTTTTGTTTACACTTGTTTACGTACTTGACCTTCTATTTTATACTTATTTTATACTTATCTATTTTTATCTAGCACACTCTCGGGAGCAAAACAGAAAGAAGCATTTCATATAAAAGTGTTCTGCATTTTTGTGCTAATAACAGCTAATAACTTGAACTTGAGATGCTTTTTCTTATTTGCAGTGATTTAAAAAAATATATACGAAGTCATACTGTGTGCTGTTTGATGGACAAAGTAGCTGCTGGTGTGTGGGGGTTGCGGGGTCACAGGTGACTTCGTGGCTGGCGGAGCAAGGACAGGGTAGGGATCTGTCGCCACGGTAACTGTAGAAAAAACATATTATAGCTACTTACATGCCTGGATAGTCTGCATTTTAACGGTGAGTGAGTAAGTGAGAGTGAGAGAGAGAGAGAGAGAGAGAGAGAGAGAGAGAGAGAGAGAGAGAGTGTGTGAGAGTGAAAAAGATAGTGAGAGAGAGAGAGAAAGAGAGAGAAAACGAAAGAGAAAGCACCTGCTTCTCCATGGGATGGATGGGGTATTGGTGGTAATGCAAGGGAAGCATTGTAGGTGGGGGGAGGGGTGATGAGGGACACTGTGTTCACGTAGTACGATGGTGGATCCGTCATCTGATCAAACATGAAGCTGGTGATGAAGATGAGCAGAGACAATGTCACCTTCACGACGAAAACACCTAAAGCACATGTAAATATATATATATTTGTTTTTATCAAATGAAGCTTTCAAAACCAAAACAAAAAAAGATAACATCTGTAACCCTCAACAATAGACGTTTTTTTTTTTTTTTCAACCAAAAGCTTATTATTTTATTATTATTACTTATGACTTATTTTTAAGTTCTTACTAATATGCTGTGATCTATCAAAAGCCATCAGCAGATCAATATAAATACCAATAGCACAATCATCATTTTCAACTGCCTTTGTTATTTATTATGCAATTTCCATTACTGCACAGTAGTAGTAGTAGTCCAGAAAAGATATTTTTTTAAACAACTGGCCTCAAGAAAGACTGTGACATTTACAATGGCCGGGAACCCCAGCGCCACCCTCTAAGCTGGTGGGTATGGGGAACCCCTCCTCTACAAGTATCCCAAGGCAAGCCAAGCAGAGTCCATCATCCCGCGCGCGCGCACACACACACACACACACACACACACACACACACACACACACACACACACACACGGTGTAAATATGCTAAATGTAGTACCTAAATTAAAAAAACAGCGGTCTTACCGGGAAGACGAACAAGGACACTGAGACACTATTAATAATAATACACCCATAATGATGACACAGTCGTGACATCAGAGCTCGAACAACCAGTTCTCCTCTGTAACGGGAAAGATGTGGAATGCCCTCCCCGACCATCTGAGAGCACCACAGACCGTTGAGGTTTTTAAAAGGGGCCTAAAAACATTTATTTTTAACAAGGCATTTGCATGGATTATTCTTTTACTTTTATTCATTTTTATTATTATTTTCTTTTAAATTTATTTTTATTGTTTTTATTCATTTAACTTTGTATCTTTATCTCCTCTAGCACTTTGAGATTTTCACAAATAGAAAGTGTTGTACAAATTGAATTTATTATTATTATTATTATTATTATTATTATTATTATTATTATTATTATTATTATTATTATTATTATTATTATTATTATTATTATTATTATTATTATTAGTCTGTCTCTCTCTCTCTCTCTCTCTCTCTCTCTCTCTCTCTCTCTCTCTCTCTCTCTCTCTCTCTCTCTCTCTCTCTCTCTCTCTCTCTCTCTCTCTTTATCTATTCATTGATTGTTTGTTCCTCTGTCCCTCACACATTCTCTCCATATATTTTTATTATTATTATTTTTATAATATATGTTACAGCCACAGCCAGGAACTTTCTCTCCAGCAGGTCTCCACGGCCTTATATGGGTCTCTGCCTGCCCCCGCCTCAGCGTCACTCTGCCTCTGCCCACCTAAACCTGAGAACCCTCACATCATCACAGAGCCAGGATAAGAGGCCTGCACCCCTGCCAATCCTGGTCCGAGTGTTGTTTTCACCTCCCTTGGTAGTAGTACTCTTCTCTACATTCTACTGTAGAGAAGGAAACACTAGGATTAACGCAATCATAGTATATACGGTTTCTACAGAGTAAATTTCGCAGAGTAAATTTGACTCAAACTGAGTAAATTTGACTCCAACTGAGTACAGTACATTTTACTCAAACTTGTTACGATATGATAAAGTGGTGGTAGAACCCAAGGCAGCAGGAAAGAATAAGCAGGGAGATGAGGCAGGAGTCGACGGTCACAGTTCAAAGTGTTTACTTTGGCAACTTCCAAAAGTACATATGAGAATAACAATAGGCACAGCCGTGCTGACACTGACTACAAAACAAACCTAACCAGAAAACGGACATAACACACGAAATAAAAGATGACAAAATAGAAACTAATACACTTACTTTTAGACAGAGCAACACTACAAAGACGACGTTTGATACAGACAGCACAGGAACAACGACGTTTGATGAGAGTCCTCGCTGTCAGGTCAAAAGATGCTGCTGGCTGTCTCCTATGTATCGGAGGAAGCGTGTGATAGACTTCAGGGCTCCCTAGACCGGCAAGTAGGGGGCACATGCTCGCAACGACCAGGAAGGGGAGGGGGGGATTGGCATAACGACTAAAGAGGCAGTTACGCTTTTCATTCCAAAGGGGATGTGATGGAAAACGAAAGACAGGTGGTAGATAATGATGGATGTTGTCATCTATGTATGTGATGCATGGTGGGAACAGAGAGAGAGAGAGAGAGAGAGAGAGAGAGAGAGAGAGAGAGAGAGAGAGAGAGAGAGAGAGAGAGAGAGAGAGAGAGAGAGAGAGAGAGAGACAGAGACAAGTAGTAGGGAAATAACGGGGTAGAAAGACAGATAGGCGGGGCAGGGTTGGATGGGGGGGACTAAGAACCACATGGTTCCCATTCCAGAGGAGAACTGGTTGTTCCAGCTGTGATGTCACGACTGTGTCACCATTATGGGAAGTGTCTCAGTTTCCGTGTTCGTCTCTTCCCGGTAAGACCGCTGTTTTTTTACATGCAGTATAATTTAGGTACTACTGTACATTTAGCATAATTACACCATTTGTGTGTGTGTGTGTGTGTGTGTGTGTGTGTGTGTGTGTGTGTGTGTGTGTGTGTGTGTGTGTGTGTGTGTGTGTGTGTGTGTGTGTGTGTGTGTGTGTGTGGGGGGGGGGGGGGATGATGGCTTGCCTTGGGTACTTGTGGACTTGTTTACATGAAGAGGTCCCTCTGACAGGACTAAACATGGACCATAATTAATTGGTCATGTAGTTATGATTAATGTGAGTAGTGAGACGTTGTAAAGATGTTTACTTTATAGCACTTCTATAACACTTGCTACATGATTTATTATGTATATGTAGCAGTATAATAGAGCTTTTTGAAAGATCTAGATTTAGATTTTCTATGAACCAAATATCTAGTCATCCATGGGTAATATTGAGGCTCATACATGAGGCTTGAGGCCAGTTGTTTAAAAAAAAAATCTTAGATCAATTATTTGTGACAACTGGATCTTTTCATTGGCAAATAAAAAATATTGAGTGAACCAGTATGTATTTAGGTGTTTACTGTGCAGTAATGGAGATTGCAGAATAAATAACAAAGGCAGTTGAAAATGATGATGGTTGTATTGGTATTGATCTGCAGAAGGCTTTTGATAGATCACAGTATATTAGTGAGAAATTGGAGAAGTATGGGATACGAGGTATAGCTAACTCTTGGCTGAAGAGCTACTAGGAAAACAGACAGCAATTAATGACTGTGTCAGGATTTAGGAAAGTCCTACCCCAGGGATGTGTGATAGGTACAACACGTTTTATACTTTATATTAATGATATTTGCAATGTTGCTGAACTGTTAAAACTTTTTAATTTTTGCAGCTGATACAAATTTATATTTGATTTGAAATCTTTATTTCGAACATGTAAATAAATACAAACAATATAAAATCAAAACAAATCATTGATCTCAAGAAATGTAATGAAAAGAATTATAATAATAAACAAAAGCAAAACATAACTCAATTTACATGTTCGAAAAGGAGTAGGAAGAAGTATACACTTATTTAATCCTACCCCTTTTCCACTACTCAAATGAGTGTACTAATTTAAAACTTTACAAAACAAATATATAATATGCTAAACAAAAAACAAAAACGATATATGTAAAACATGAAAGAAATAAAATAAAAATGTAAACACCTGTGTATGTCAAATCCCTTCCTCATCCCTGTACCTTGTGAACATAATTTCCTTATAATTCAGTTTGAATTGTCTCATATTTGGACATAGCTTTAGCACCACATTCAGACTGTTCCACAGTTTCACTCCACATATTGCTCAGAAAATAATTTAAAGGAAGTTCTGTATGATTTTCTCAAAATTCTCAAAACTTGGTCTGACGTTAATAAATTGTCTTTCAACATGCCGCTCCTTCCTCCCCGACCTCGGTTTTCCGCACGCGCCGAGGCCGGGCAGTTGTTCCCGCTCGCCGGGGGGATTTTGACTATGGGTGAATTCTGGGTGGGGCTTGTGTAGTGATTGTAATGGTACATAATTCACCCACGGAACTAATGTTAGGAACATTCTAGAACATTAGTGCCGCCCGAACATTCTGGAACGTTTGTGATGATGTCATGGCAGAACATTCTAGAACCTTAGTTCTGCCCGATCATTCTGGAACGTTCGTGATGATGTCATAGTAGTACATTCTGTAACGTTGGCGATGATGTCATAGTATGGCAGGACATTCTAGAACCTTAGTGCTGCCCAATCATTCTGGACCGTTCGTGATGATGTCATAGTAGCACATTCTGGAACGTTGGTGATGATGTCATAGTAGGACCTTCTAGAAACCTCTAGCATGCCTATTTAAGCGGTGCATTCTGTTTAGCTTTCTAGTAATGTATTGTATCTTGTAGTTGTGCTGATTAATATTAAAGGAGTTACCTTCGACTTCAGGACATCGCCGCAGTCTCCTGTCTCTCAGCACTACACTGAGAAGTACAGAAGACTACATTTATGTTTTTTGGAAATAGATGGGGATATCGAGTTAAAAATCTGTAACTTAAAATCAAAAGAGTTTCTGAGATAAAGTTTCTAGGGATAGTTATTGATCAGAAATTAACATGGAAACTATTAACTATATTAAAGGAACGTTTTCAAAGTCAGTAGGAATCCTGTATAAATCTAAGGATATATTAAATTGTAAGGCCTTGTATATAATTTACTGCTCACTTATTACATATCACTGTGTGGAAGTATGGGGGTCAACATTTAGAAAGACTGTAAATACAATAGTCTTACTGCAAAAGCGGGCCATTCAGAGCATTAATACGGCTGATTACTATGACCACACAAATCCACTGTTTATAAAGTCTCATGTACAATACTTGTCGAGATGGAACTATTGATTGATATGTGCTCTGTGATAAATGGTTAATTTTATCAAATGTATCCTCTCTGGTTGAGCTCCTGGGATGAATGGCTTGCAAATCTTCAAATACATCACTAGCAGAAAAGGGACATGCAAAATTGAGGGACATGGCTCAATGTGGATTGATTGATTGATTGATTGATTGATTGATTGATTGATTGTGTAACTCCCTCTACTTGCAATGATGACAGCAACACGTTATTTTTATTACTGATTGGATTTATTTACATCCATAGTATTTCTACTTGTCTCTAATGTCCCATGTCTTTGAGAGCTAATGTTTTAGAATGTTCTAGCATGTTCAGCTATGACATCATCACTGGCGGTCCTAATGTTCTAGAATGTTCCTAACATGGGTGAATTATGTACCATTACAATCACTACACTAGCAGCCTTTAGGTAGGAACCAAAACCTGGTAGGAACCAAAACTTAAACTGAACACAGAGGCAGTTACAGATTGATTGATTGAAAATTTTATTAACAGATTGCACAATGGGTACAATACAGTACGGCTCAATACACACAATTGTTAAGGGGATGCAGACCAGAGAAAGACGTTTGTCTTGTTTACATCAGGGTCCCCCATTTTCAATTCATAATGAATTGTAAGTAAGGGTGCAATTAGCACCGTGCAATCCATTCTTTCTGGATCTAGCCCAGAGAGTTAATACAGGGACACATATATACCTACAGGCAGCTCTCACTGCCCAGGTGAGTCTGATTGGGCTAACGAGCCACCCACTCCACCATGCTCCCTGGTGAATCCAATAGCATATATTTGCAGAGCCCGGCTTGTACTGTGTGTGAGGGCTTGTACTGTGTATGACTGTGCGTCGGGGCTTGTACTGTGTGTTGTTTCCTGTAAAACCCGGAAGTAGTCAGTTTGTGCTGTTTATTTTTACAAGCAGTGAGGACTCGACAGCATTTGCATTTCTGTGTTCTGTGTTGCGGGTTATGGTTAGGGTTAAAAATAAACAGCACAAACTGACTACTTCCGGGTTTTACCGGAAACAACACACAGTACAAGCCCCGACGCACAGTCATACACAGTACAAGCCGGGGCTCTGCGGCTCTGCAGATATACCCTACTCGGTGAGTCAGCAAACTCACCAATTAGCAGACAGAGTGGGGGTTGTCACAGTTGACAGTCTGGAGTGCATTATTGTATTGAGGCCCTGTTTAGACGGAAACGCTAGCAGGTGAATCCGCAAAAATATTTTTTTGGATGTGCCTTTCGTTTACGGAAACGGCGTTTTTACGGGGTGAAACCGTAAAAAAGTGAGACCACCTTCCAGGGTGGAATTCCTAGAAACGATAAACCTGTCAAACCGCATAAAACGATGACGAAAGGGTTGTCAAGGCTCTCGTCGCGCGTACTGCTTACATCACAGGCATGCGCCAGTAGCCTAGAAGCGTAAACAAAGCATGTCTGATTCTATCCATGGCGATCACCTGAAGGCTACATTGGCAGTACTTTTAAATACACAAGAATCTGTCCCGCGGCTATCACAACTATTAGTACTGGACCCACTGTCTGTGAGTGACTCTGCTTTGGTCCAATCACATTCCCCACCCATCAGAGGCAGAGTAGGGCGGGTCTTCTCAGCACGTCATGTGACATATGCGCCAATCGTGTGACAGCGGGGCTCCGTCGTCTCGAGTCGTTACAGCGTCGTCTGCACGCAGAATTCCATCCCAAAACGCTAGTCTAAACGCAAAATTAAAAGCGAGACCGTAAGACGACTTTTGCGGTTTCTGTTCAGACTCTCTCCGTCTAAACGTAGCCTGAGTGTGATGACTGAATAAAAAACCACTACTACTACTACTACAGGTCCTCTGGCAGAGTTACTGCTCTACATGTGCTTTAGGTGTTTTCGTCGTGAAGGTGACATTGTCTCTGCTCATCTTCATCACCAGCTTCATGTTTGATCAGATGACCTCCTGATGGATCCACCGTCGTACTACGAGGCCAACCTCCACCCTCCCGTCGTGAACACAGTGTCCCTCAGCATCACCTCTCCCCCCACCTACTATGCTTCCCTTGCATTACCACCAACATCCCCTCCATCCTATGGAGAAGCAGGTGCTCCCTCTCTCTCTCTCTTTTCTCTCTCTCTCTCTCTCTCTCTCTCTCTCTCTCTCTCTCTCTCTCTCTCTCTCTCTCTCTGGTGGAGCCATATTGCTTATTATGTAGAATGTTTTCTTTTTGACAATCATGTGTTTGATATTTAGATTTAAACTCATTCTATATTCTATATTGTGTATTTATTCATCATGAAGCAGAAATAATTTAGTTTGGTCATGTGGAATGATTGATTGATTGATTGATTGATTGAAAAGTTTATTAACAGATTGCAGAATGGGTACAGTACAGTACAGCTCAATACATACAATTGTTAAGGGGATGCAGACCAGAGAAAGACTTTCGTCTTGTTTACATCAGGGTCCTGATTGCGTGCTGATTGTGCCCTCTATGTTGATTTGGTATGGTAATGATAGGCCTAATGGTTCGCTGATTGATAATCATTAGCAGGTGTTAAAGTGGATGTCTACCGGGAACAAGGGCGTTTTTTATTCGGAAAAGACAGGGCAATCATACAGTTTTTCGACCACACACACGCAGCAACCACACTTTAATATTCACAGTTTGTTTTGTAGTTTGTTTGTTCGTTTTCGTTTGGTATTGTGCATCCTATACTTGGAGATCGATGGGATCACAATGTAGAAGGGTGGATTATCCCTGCTTATGGGAGTAGTGATACACAGCCACCTGGTAGCAGGATACAATAGAGTTGGATCTATCTGTACCCCCGTCTTTGGCCCGGAACGTCGTTCTGGAGGGCGTGCAGCAGGAGCGGATGGGGCCCAGGATTTACTAACCTGGGGGGTGGTACTCTGGTCTTCCTCGCCTTCCAAGGCTGTCAGCAGTAGCTCCCCACACACTCTCACTTCCCCCAGTACCTCCGTTAGCCCTCCCACACCCGGTGACTGTCAGTTCAATAGTTATATTGGGCTTCCCTTTAAGCAGTACCCTTCCTTGACCACCTGTATAGACCCTCAATGAATATGCTGCGAATGGGGTGGAAGGGTTAAATAATTATACCAGTCACAAGTATTTACCCGGTCACAAGGTTAGCATATGATCAGAAATAGACACACACACCGTGCTCCCATTTACATCTACTTTATATATAAGCCTGGTCAATTATCAGTTACAAGTTGTACTTTATGTGGTTCATATGGCATGTATTCATGAACGGCACCGGGTGCTCTCACTTGTATTGTAGGGGAACACTATTCCCATCATAGGCACCTCGTGCTCAATACATTAATAATAACCCTGCTTGGATTAGGGGAGACCCAGGCACAAGGTAAGTAGTTCAATGGGAATTCAAGAACGTCACAGTAATACACCAATACAAAAGAAACCATTTAAATGTGGGCCCACGTTACCAAATAAAACCTACTCTAAAGCCGGCTTATAATGTTTGGGGTACCCCTAGACACTCTAATGGATATTGTTGTGGGCACACGAGGTACCGTTGTACTTAGCCAAGATGGCGGACCCACTCTCATCACCTCTCGTCCGGGTGACAAGATGGCGTCGGGCGATCCCGCGAGCACAGGCAGCGGGCTGGGGTAGACAGCATGGGCAGTGGTGAAACTGGAGGAGCGTGCTGTGTTGTGGCGACCTCTGCTGGTGGGGAGAGGTGTCCTCTGCGGCGTCGGAGAGACGTCCACTGCGGGCTGCTGTCTGATGCTGGCGCGCTCTAAACTGTTTGGCTACCTTAAACACAGCTAAACTGTGGGTCTTAGTGCACCCTCCTGCTATCGTCTGTACTACTAACGCAACGTGGCTGTATGCACCACCGGTCTTCAGCGCCGCGCCCCCGGTATTATACTGGAGTCAATATAGCCGTTAGCAGCATGCTAATACACCGCACACACTGCTACTATAACACGTTATCTATGGACGTTGGTCCTTCTTTCCGTATCGCTTACTCACACACTTCACTATTGCTTGTACTTCTAGGATAACACGTTATCTAGCAAGTACTCTCTATCACCCGTCGCTCTCCATCGGGGCTCTTCAACACCACTCTTCCAACGGGGCTCTTCCAGAGCACACGCCCGTTGCGACCGTTCATGTCCAAGTTCACTGTCGAAGAGAACTTCCTGGTGTTCCGCCCTCCAGGTAATCATCTCTTGCTCGTTGCTTCTCTCTCCTCCGCTCCACCTGCCACCACTGCTACCACTGCCCCCTGCTGGCAACCGCAACTGATCCAACTATAGGACCACTCCAGAAAGGGAGAAAGATGCTTCAATGTTATGTTAGTGATCCCTATCGAAGCCGGAGAAAGAGTAGCACCTCGCATCATTAGTAGTCCGGGCGAGATATCAAAAGGAACACTGTTTATCACACTTTATACACACACAGGGGAAGTAACAGTTAGTCAGCACTTCTGAATACTTAGCAGAATATTCAGGATGTTACAACAATAAACAACATCTGAACTTGATACGACTCAACTGAATTAATTGTTTGCTGGAAAAGGTGCAACGGGAAAGTTTTACCCCGATCTGATCGCGGCTGATGACGTTTGGGATTTGCCGATATTCTCTCTCGGAAACTGAGACACTTCCCATAATGGTGACACAGTCGTGACATCACAGCTGGAACAACCAGTTCTCCTCTGGAATGGGAACCATGTGGTTCTTAGTCCCCCCCATCCCACCCTGCCCCGCCTATCTGTCTTTCTACCCCTTTATTTCCCTACTACTTGTCTCTCTCTCTCTCTCTCTCTCTCTCTCTCTCTCTCTCTCTCTCTCTCTCTCTCTCTCTCTCTCTCACTCACTCACTCACTCACCGTTAAAATGCAGACTATCCAGGCAGGTACATCACATTAAGTAATTTAGCTGATGCTTTTATCCAAAGCGATTTACAAGTTCTGTACGACAAGTCAGCAGGAAGGGCACAACTCAAATCAGCTGAGTAACTATGTTCATCAAAGTGTTGAGTGCTACAGTGTAGGTTAGTATATTAGTACAAGTGCATGACAGTAAGGTTAGTTAGGTTTTTTTTCATTTATTTTTTCATTTCAGATATTGGTTGAAGAAGTGTGTCTTTAGTCGACGGCGAAAGACTGGACGGGTTTCGGCTGTCCTAACTGTTGTGGGAAGTTCGTTCCACCATTGTGGGGCAAGGACTGAGAATAGGCGGCTTCTCTTTGATGTCCCTCCCGGCGCTTGGATAGGAGTGGGTCTGAGGGGCCGAAAGATGCAGAGCATAGGGGTCTTGATGGTGTGTAGTTAGAGACCATTGACCAGAGGTAGGTGGGAGCTGTTCCAATGGGGGCAATGGGGAGCCAGTGCAGGTCCCTAAGAAGTGGGGTGACATGGGCTGACTTCGGTAGGTTTGAGATCAGGCGCACGGCTGCATTCTGAATGAGTTGAATGAGTTGAGGAGTCTTGGTGGCAGTGGTCGGAAGCAGTGCGTTGCAGTAGTCGAGGCGGGAGATGACCAGGATCTGGGTGGCTTCTTTTGTCAGGAAGGGGCGGATCCTTCTGACGTTGCTCAGGAGGAATCTGCAGGTTCTAGTTGTCGCTGCGATGTGAGCGGAGAAGTTCAACTGGTCGTCGAGGACAACACCAAGGTGCTTGGCGGTCGGGGACGCGGTCACAGCTGCATTCCCGACTGTGATGGAATGGTCGGTCAGGGGGGAGGATTTGGCCGGCAGGTGGAGCAATTCTGTTTTGCTTAGGTTCAGTTTGAGGTGGTTGGTCGTCATCCAGGCGGAGATGTCGGACAGACAGGCTGAGATCCATTCAGAGACGTGTAATCAGTAAGTTGGTTGGATACAGCACGTTCAAGTGTTTTAGACAGGAAAGAGAGAAGAGAGACAGGACGATAGTATGGCGGTGGGGTTCAAGGTTGGTTTTTTTATGACCGGTGTGACTCTGGCTTGTTTTAGGGATGTGGGGAGCACCCCCGAGTTGAGGGAGGAGTTGATGGTTGCAGTTAGAAATGGGAGAATGTCTGGTGCTATGGTCTGGAGGAGTGGGGAGGGTAACTAATCCAGCTGGCATGTAGTGGGACGGTTCTGCGTCTGTAATGGTAGAGAAAGATGACAGAATGAAGGATGAGGTTCTCGATTCAGTATTTGGAATGGGTGGGGGTTGGGAGAAGGAGCTGTGGATGTTCTCCACTTTTTCTTCAAAGAAGATCGCAAAGTTTTGGGCAGAGAGAGATGAGGGGGGAGGGGGTGGGGGGGGGGCAGTGAGGAGGGGGGACATGGTAGCATGCAGTTTGTGAAGGTTCTTGGCAGAGGCCTCGGTCCTGTGGTGAAAGAAAGAAGCTTTGGCATTAGTAATGGTTTTGGAGAAGGCTAACAAGAGGTTGTGATATGTGGCGAGGTCAGCAGTGAGACACTTTCTATACTTCCTCTCTGCCGCTCTCAGGACCTGTCTATAGGTAAGTAGCTATATGTTTTTTTCTACAGTTACCTTGGCGACCGATCCCTACCCTGTCCTTGCTCCGCCAGCCATGATGTCACGTGTGACCTCACAACCCCCACACACCAGCTACATTGTCCATCAAACAGCACACAGTACGACTTCGTAATTTTCTCCTCCAATCAGATTACATATTTAATCACTGCAAATAAGAAAAGTCATCTCATACTGTAGCCTCACAAGGTCTGTCCTCCTCCATCTTCCCTGTGTCTTTCTCTGCCTGCTAGCGAACATGGTGCAGAGGGTGCAAAGGGTGGAAAGGGTGGAGAGGCCACCACAGCAGACCGTTGTAGTGGTCCAGCCTCAGACAGTCCTTGCCCTGGGATCCTGCCCGGCCTCAATACGCTGCCCCTACTGTCAACAGTCTGTTGTCACGGAAATTAAATTTATACCTGGGTGTGCTGCCTGGTGCACCTGTGTTCTCCTGCTTTTAACTGGGTGAGAAACACACACACACACACACACACACACACACACACACACACACACACACACACACACACATATATATGCACACACACACACACATGTACACCACACACACATCCACATAGACACACACACACACATACAGCATAGATGGGTTCCCTGTTTGTAAATACGCTGTGTTTGAGCCAATCAGCAGTACCCACTGCAACATGTGACTGAGTTGTATGAATGCTGAATGCTGAACAGTTACAAACGTAATTGAATAACTCACAATGAGCTAATTGCACTGTTAGTGTTTATGTCCTTAATGTACTCTGTATTTATGTGGACATAAATAAAGCATCTAATGTGTGTGTGTGTGTGTGTGTGTGTGTGTGTGTGTGTGTGTGTGTGTGTGTGTGTGTGTGTGTGTGTGTGTGTGTGTGTGTGTGTGTGTGTGTGTGTGTGTGTGTGTGTGTGTGTGTGTGTGTGTGTGTGTGTGTGTGTGTGTGTGTGTGTGTGTGTGTGTGTGTGTGTGTGTGTGTGTGTGTTTAGGTTAGTCTGTGGCTGCTGTCTGATTCCGTTCCTCTGTCATGAACTGCACGATGTACATCACACCTGCCCCGTGTGCCACAATCACCTGCACATATACAAGAGATGAGGACCGGAGACTGATCCCATTAATCTATACCATGCTTAGTCATATAGCTATAGTCATGCTGAACGTCAGTTAAATGAGTGGAGGAAGTACATGGGAACCACCAGACTAGATACAGATTGTAGCTCTGATTATAACATAAGACACGTTTTTCTGAAGACACATGAAATCCAAGATGATTTACAGCACACTTGTGTCAGTTTATTGTCATTATAGGTAATTTTGTTTTCTTTTTTACTCATATGAGTGCTGTTGATTAAGAAAATAAAAAACAATTTTTGCTGCTGTTGCCAATTATTTAATTTCTTTTATAATAATATTTTGTAATCATTTTCAACCACTGTGATTTGTGCAAAAATACTGTTTCAGTATTTTGATGTTTTATCTGTTTTTTTTAATAAAAGAAAACACTTTTTAAAGGTCTCTCTCTCTATGGTTGGGTTCTGTTAGCTGGTTTTATGGAACTGGTTGCAAGTTAGTCAAATACACAGAATCATTAAACGTTGAGTCAAATCTACCTCTCTCTCTTCTGGTGCCCTCAACCCTTTACTTGTGATTATGTTGACATTCTCATAACATTGCTGAAAGAATATTTCTTTCATTAAAGTGCAGTAAAAGTAATACACATTATTTACCTGAGAAATAGTTCCCCCCCCCCCCCCCCACAAATAATTACTATATTACTACTAATTAAAATATGTATATATCTATGTATAATCCCTACTGTACATCAAGGGGTTTAAAAGGATTTAGATTTTGATTCAAAGATGTTTTTGATTTGAAACCTTTATTTATTTAGACAGTTTTTCAACATCACCCCAATTACATTTGTGTTCTCTGCCGGCACAATCCGACCTAGACTAATTGGACTTGCCAGCAATACGTGCAGAGCAGAATAAGATGTTGATGTCAGAAATAACAGTAGAAGAGATTAAAAAAAAAATGCAATTCATCTGACAAAATCAGGGAAATCACCAGGAGCTGATGGTTTGGGAGCTTCGAAGAAGAGTTAATCCCGTTATTACATGATTAATTTAGTCTCAGGTCAGCCAGGATCTCTCCCTCATGGAAAGAGGCTATCGTTCCCATTATTCTAAAGCAGCGGTTCTCAAACTACGGGTCGCGACCCAAAGTGGGGTCGCGGTTAGGTGACAGTGGGGTTGCCATTGCCAAAAAAAAGAAAAGAAAAAGAAATCGAGAGAAAAACCGACGAGCCCAACTCAGATTGAGTTTTCCACCTGGAAGCTGTTTGTATTTGCCATGTCTCGCACCTTCATCAACGGAGGCCGACACAGTATTCCCCTGTGCATGTATAATCGCAGAGACCACGTCTCGTCTTTTGTGTAATAACCTTGACACTCGCAATGGATATGTTTGTTGTCAGGAGCGCAGAGATAAAAGAAGCGCAGATTTTCCTTGCAGACAAAAACAACCCATTGGCAGATAAATGTGCTGAAAAAAGTAGTAGAACGCGCTCACCTCACTAAACTTGACACTGGGTGCTGTAACATCTGATACCATACATAAAAAATAGGGAAACAAGTCCAGGCACGCACTCCAGGTTTTTCAAATTTATTGGCAGCCTAAATAAATGTGCTGATAATGAATGGCTGGCAAAGCTGGCATATCTAGCTGAGATTGACCGTGTTAACAGAATTCGGCTATAGGGCGACAATAATATGGTCAAGAGGCATGGTTTCTATCTTGAGCCTTAACTGGCGTGGTTTATTATTCACATGGCAGAGCAGTAACACTACAGGTCTTCTCTTACTGAGAGACTGGGGGAAAGAGAAAGAATGGGAGGAGACATCTCTATTTATACTTGCCACTTGGTGGTATCCATGAGTGGCTCCGCCTAGAGCGCCCTCTAGTGGAAACAGTTATATATGCAGTTGGACAGTTACCAGTGTAAACAGTTATATATGCAGTTAGACAGTTACTAACAATCCTACCTAGAACCTCTGCCTTCAACACTCCCACTTAGGTTTGTATTAGCATACTGGGTAACTTCTTCGAAAGACATTTTACAAAGGAAATAATATACTCCAAAAACATCAAAAGAATATGGCAGTCAATATCTACACACCAAACATGGCCTCTGCAAATCTCTTCAATTTCAATTTGGAAGCAGGTTTCGTCATAGCGTCTGCTACCATGTCGTCCGTTGGACAATACAGTACATCAGTGTCATCCTTTCTTCTCTGATGACAGATTTTATGAAATGGTATTTTATATCGACATGTTTACATCTCTGTCGGCACACAGGGTTTCTAGCAATCGCAATGGTTCCCTGGTTGTCCTCGTAAACAACAGTCTTCTTATATACATAGGTATCTATCCCTCCGAGCAGTTGTTCCAGATAAATACACTCCTGTATGGCCATAGCTTTAGCCATATATTCGGCTTCACAAGTTGATAGAGCCACGGTGGGCTGCTTCTTTGTTTTCCACGAAACCAGTGAGCTGTCTGCGTTCAAACTCACACAATATCCTGTGGTACTCCTTCTATCTGTGGTGTCAGCTGCCCAGTCTGCATCACTGTAGGCTTTAAGTCCTAGACCCTTGCTGCTCTTTCTGAAACACAGTTGTCTGTCTGCTGTACCTTAAGATAACGAAAGACATGTTTTACTGTGATCCAATGCTCCTCTGTGGGATCAGCGAAATGCTGTGACAGTTTACTCACTACAAAACATAGGTCAGGGCGGGTACATGTTAAATAAATGAGGCTACCGACAGCTTCTCTGTAAATGTTTACATCTGTCAGTTTCTGAGCATCCTCCTGATAGTCTAGTTTTTGATCGCATGGTGTTTCCCTTGATCTACACTCTTGCATGTCGAAACGTTTCAGGATATTTTCCACATATCTCTTCTGGGATACCTTTACACAATTAGCAGACTGTTCAAAATCCATACCTAGAAAATGCTTTAACCTCCCAAGGTCTTTCATCTTGAATCTGTGGAGAGCATCTCTTTCACCTGTGCTAGGCTCCTGGTGTTGTCCGCTGCTATGATCAAATCATCTACCCAAATAACGATCACTTTTCCTGACTACTTTGACTCGCTCGAGTAAACACAGGGTCTACTGGGTTCTGTAGGAAGTGGTCTTTGATAAGGCATGTATGAAGCATCTCGTTCCAATTTCGCCCGGACTGTTTCAGGCCGTAAATGGATTTTTCCAGCTTACACACTAGCTTCTCTCCTTTCCTTTCGTAACCCTCAGGTTGTTCCATGTATATCTCCCTATCTATGGGTGCGTGCAGATAGGCTGTCTTCACATCCATCTGATGTAGAATTAGATTGTCCTTAGCAGCTTTCTGCACCACTACCCTTATACTGGTCAGATTGGCTGTGGGGGAGAATGTTTCACCGTAGTCTATCCCCTCCCTCTGACTGTAACCCTTAGCTACAAACCTTGCTTTGTACTTATCGTGGCCTTCAATACCCTCCTTGATTGAATACACCCATTTCCTCCCACTGTCTTTCTGCCCTCTGGTAACTTGGTTAGAGTGAAGGTGTGGTTGTCCTCTAGGGACCTCATCTCCTCATCCATCGCTCTCTCCCATTTACTTGATTCAGGGGACACTATGGCCTCTTTAAAGGTCTGAGGTACCCCACTAACTACCCTGTAGCAGTAATCAACGGTGATGGGTGTACTGTCCTCCTCGTCACTCCCTTTCCGAGCATAGTCTGTCAGATACTTTGGGGGTCTGTGTTCCCTCGAGGGGTACCTCCCACTGCTTGGGGCACTTGACGTCACCCTCGGGTGCTCCTCGTCATCGCCCTCTGGGGGTGGCTGACTGTCTGCCTGCATGACCGTGCTAAGTACACTGGGCTGATGTGTCTCTGTTTCTACACACCTTACTCTGGAGTCCAGCTCTGGCTCCTCTGTCTGTGTCTCGCCCTCACATGTTGTCTTTGTGACGAACTTGACTAGCCTGTGTTTCTGCACTACCCCTTTACCGGGATAATAAACCAGGAAAGCGGGGCTTCCCTTGTCATGCCCTACAAAGAGTCCTTTTTCACATTTGGACTCGAGTTTTCCCCTGTCCTGCAGGTACGCATAACACACTGATCCAAATCGGTGCATTCTGGCTAGATTACACTTCTTTCCTGTCAGTGCTGTATACGGGGTGGTGCCCGTGTGCTTATTGAAGCACCTGTTTCTGGTGTAAGCGGCTTCTTGCACCGCATAGTGCCATAGGCTCTTAGGTAAGTTACTACCTACTAGCTTACACCTAGCCATCTCGAAAAGAGTGCGCCATTCTCTCTCTGCCACTCCGTTCTGGTGTGGGGAATATGGACATGACGTCTCGTGTCTTATCCTGTTCTTCCTCAACAGTAATTGGAACTCTCTGTTCGTGAATTCGGTCCCGTTGTCGGACCTCAAACATCTTACTGTCCCATAAGGGGCTATGTCCGCTAGGAATTTTTCTGTGGCCTGGAGTGTGTCACTCTTTGCTTTAAGAAAGTAAACAAACACTGCCCCTGTGCACACGTCTGTAAAAGACTGTACATATCTAAAGCCTCCTATGGACTCGTTCCTTACTGGACCGGCAAGATCTGTGTTAACCAACGCAAGTGGTACTTTTACTTTTTCTGTGGGATTTCTGTTTCTCGATTGAGCAAACTTCCCCTTTATGCACACGACACATTCTTTATCAGGTCTACGCTTTTCGCCTTCAATGTGCATGCCTTCTGTCACTGCTTGCAGTTTCAGTAAATCCTCGTAATTACAATGACCCATAATCTCATGCCATGTCTGAATATCGTGGCTGACGGTTACTTTACACACATCATTGTCATTACACTCTGTTTTCAGGTAATACATTCTCTGATACACCTCTATGTCAAATCGTTGGGCTCTACAAGAACATTTTTACCTTCCATGAAGGACACTCTGGCACCGTTCGCAGTAGCAGCTATTACAGATAATAGTCCTTGTGGGAACGATGGCACATAGAGAGCGTTCTTTAACGTCACTGTACGCCGGCGCCCCCTGCTGTCCGTGAGGCATACCTGTGCGTCTCCTCTCTCTTTCGCCAACCCGTAGGTGCGCTTTCCGTCTGCCAGCTCCATGCTGTGTCTCTCCGGGCGGAAAGTTCTGTCAAAGTTCTTGAACTGACTCCTGTCATTGATGACGTGGGACGACGCACCTGTGTCCACAATCAGTCCCTTCCTTTGGGCCTGTTGCAGCTGCGTTGGCCTGGTGACGTACGCCGTCTGCGCCCTGGGGATGAAGCCCTCTCATTCCGCTACTCTCCAGGCGTCGCCTCGGTCCGTCTCACGCCGACCATCGCCGCCTTCTTGTCCATGCGCGTGTTGCGCGCCCTGGTCGCGTTTCTTCATGCACGCTCTACCTGCGTGCCGTGTGGATCTGCAGGGGCCACACCAGACAGTCCTTGTGCAGTTACTTCTCCGATGGCCTTTCTCTCCGCAACGCCAACATGCCAGCTCCGTCGTGGTCCTGGTCCTTTCCCTTGGCGTTAGCACCCTCTCTCCCGCCTCCGCGGCGGCTGGTTGGGTATCTTCTGAGGCTTCGAAGTTTCTTAACTTAGCCTTGAACTGTCCCAGCGTCATGTCCGTTGAACCGTGTGTTACCAGGAGAGTGAACGGTTTGTACAGCTCCGGTAGTCCTCTCATCATCATCGCCATCATTAGCCCATCGCTTGGTGCTTCTCCGGCACTCCTCAATGGCGTCGTGATCTGCTCCGCTCTGTTGACGTATTCGGTCACAGTCTCGGTTTGCCCCTTCCTCAGGGTCGTCAGTGCTATGTAGAGGGCCATGACTCGGGGTCTTCCTCGCCCGATGTAATGCTCTCTCAATACCTCCAGGCTTTCTCTGCCTCTGTCTTTAGTGTCGCAGAATATCAGCCCCAGGCTGGTGTCGTCGAGCAGCGGTGCTAACTCACATTCCACGTCTGCATTACGCTGGTCGTCCAGGGCTTGCTCTTCCGCCGTCAGTTCTCCCATGGGGGCTGCCAGGATCGTCTCCTTCAGTCCCGCACCGTGCATGCAGCATAGCATGCGCTCTTCCCAGAGCTCGTAGTTCTCTGCTTTTCCATTGAATGAGGGCCATTTGTTCCTCCCTCTGGTCACCACGCGTTCTAAGATGGGGTTCTCCCCCTCGCCTCCGTTGTGCTCAGCTTGCTCCGTCTCCGCCTCCTCGGGGCTCTTGGCTGCTACCTTCCAGTGACTCCCGGCTGCTACCTTCTTGACTCTCCTGTGAGGCTTCTTGGCTTTCATGTTGCTCTTTGATGGTGGGCGTAGTTTTAGCTCCTGTTGGCCTAGCGTCTAGCCACGCGGTACTCCCGGTGCTAACCTAGCCTATACTTTAGCTAAACTTGCTACCCTTATTATTTCGCCCCCGGCGTGATCTGGGCCCATAACCTGTTAACAGAATTCGGCTATAGGGCAACAATAATGTGGTCAAGAGGCATGGTTTCTATCTTGAGCCTTAACTGGCGTGGTTTATTATTCACATGGCAGAGCAGTAACACTACAGGTCTTCTCTTACTGAAAGACTGGGGGAAAGAGAAAGAATGGGAGGAGACATCTCTATTTATACTTGCCACCTGGTGGTATCCATGAGTGGCTCCGCCTAGAGCGCCCTCTAGTGGAAACAGTTATATATGCAGTTGGACAGTTACTAGTGTAAACAGTTATATATGCAGTTAGACAGTTACTAACAATCCTACCTAGAACCTCTGCCTTCAACAGACCGCCTCAATGCGTTGAAACTGGGACTACAGGGTCGGGACACAGACCTGTTTGGACTCGCAGCTCAAATTGAGAGCTGGAATAAGGAACTCCAGTTTATGGCACTCCAGGATATTTTGGGGATATTTTGGGGTATTTACTCAGCTTGATGGCTTTTTGGAGGAACAGAATGTTGCAAAAAATTATTTGAAGCCCATCATCTGTAGCCACATAGAAGGGCTTATTGAACAATTTCGACTATTACTGTACATGGAGAGCACAGACAATTTGGACAACTGGATCCTAGATCCGTTCATTACGCATGACGAAACAGGCACTGTCTTTTCTGTTTTTATGTTCTGGCAACATATTTGGGCAAAATATGCCTTGTTTTATAAATGTGTATACAGAAACAATTCTGTTGCTATTGTTGATTATATTAATTAATTTCATTGATAACATAGTGCTGTAATTTCATTTTCTAATAAATATGCATGATCAAGTTCAACAACGTGTGCTTTTATTTTGATATTCCTTATTATTTTAATCCTTATCGTACAGATAATAGCTTGTTGTGTGACATTACACATAATTTGGTATGTCAAAGAACTGTATGCCCCAGAACGTTTATTGTGAAGTGGCAAACTGGCAGGAAGGAGAGCTACGTTGCCCAGAATATACACATTTTCATAGAATAAATGCCATTTTGCCACTCTCTATTACCGATAACACAGTGACTCTACCTATATCCTGTTCATGAATGCTTTAGTGACAAGCTTAGTAGTAAGTGATGTGAAGTGTGTGGTACACTGCTGAGTGGAGGCGGTGGACAGTGAGCCCACCTTGCTATATATTTCAATGGTAATTAGACTAGTAGGTGAGTACACCCGAAATACCCAGTGAAAGAGATGATACTTGCGTATATCATCGACTACACTACTAGAGCTTTGTAGATTAAGTATGTAAATAATACTACTGAAGTACTACTAAAGAGATTGGTTTTATCTTGTATCACAGTGGCTAAAAAGCTGATAGCATCACGATGGTTTCAACCGGAAAAAATTTGCCGGAAGGTCTGGATTCTTACATATCTCGATGTGATCTATCAAGAAATATCTACAGCAAGAATTTTGGGTCTCAATGAATCCAAAATGACAATGTGGTTAGAAGTGGTGGAGAGAATAAAAGCTAGCATATAAAGGTAGTGTCTGGTTAGGAACAAGTTATAATGGATGGATTATCCAATGGGGGGTCCGGGAGGGGGGGGGGGGGGGGGGGGGTACGAGCTAGAGCATATGTGTGTAGGGTACTAGATAGCAGGTAGGGTATATCCTGTATAAGACATTTAACTAAATGGTGATTTCATTGGATATGCACTGTTAATTAATGCTTGTATATCTTATCGTGTGTTGTCATGTTTGTTTATATGTTTGTTTAAAAAATAATAAAAAAATAAAATACAAAAAAAATTAAGTATGTGGTTTGGACCTGTGATCTATGCTCCTCAGAGAATTATACTCAAGGCCAATTGATTGCGTAAGGACCAGCTGCAGACCTAAGCCCTTTTCACATAGAAATCTCATCATAAGGCGGCTACGTGGTGCAGTGGGCAAGGCGCTCACCACGAATACTGGAGACGCTGGGTTCGCCTGTTCGAGCCCAGCGCTCCACATTGCTTTCAGTTTAGCTGGCCGTCCGTACTAATACACATTGGCAGTATTAGGGGGTGGGAAACTGATGGTTGGGGATCGGGCGTTGTGGACAGCGACTCCTACAGGTCGGTTGGTTCGCCTGCGCAGTAGAATCAGGAAGCGATGGGGGCGGCGCCCCTCCAAAGCGCAGACCCCTGACGCTGAAAGATCGCGCCGCGCAGGTGAAAAGATGCGACTGCTGTTACCTCGAGTATCGGAGGGGACTCGTGCTATGTATGACTTAGTCCACATTGCAGCCGGCTTGTGGGAGGCAAGAAACAGCGTTCGTGACAGGGGAGGGTTGAATTGGACGATACGAAATTGGGATGGGAGAAACATAGAAAATGGGAGAAAAAGTGGATAAAAAAAAAGAAATCTTGTCATAATGCCCCAATGGAGAACCTCCTTTTCCCTCCAATCTGCCAGTTTTACTAGGTTGTTCACACTGAACCTATAGCAAAGAACACATAATGCCGTCATCGCGCGTGCGTTCAGAATGCCGTATTTCCAAGTCAGATAGACGGATAGATGCAGCTTGTCTCAGGTTGTGGTTCTGAAGTATAGGTCTCCAAAGACATACGCACGCAATGAAGAATAATAATAATATATTTGCTTTATAATTGTGGAGCAAATCTCAAAGCGCTACATTGTAAAAGAACAAAATCTAAAAAAAAAGATTATATAAAATAAGCAAGACTAAAACTAGTAAGGAGTAAAAAGAACACTAAAACTAGTAAAAGAGGGCGGCTAGGTGGTGTAGTGGGCAAGGCGCTCGCCACCAATGCAGGAGACGCTGGATTTGCGCCCAGCTCTCCGCATTGCTCATCGTTCATACTAACACAATTGGCAGTGTTAGGGGTGGGAAAGCTGATGGGTGGGTCCTGGTCGTTGTAAACAGCGACACCTACAGTTCGGTCGGGGCGCCTGCTCAGCGAGGATAGGATCTAAGGGGGGTAGTGTGATCCTTCCACACGTTACACCCTCTCAGTGAGAGTCCGCGCTGCCAGGTGAAAAGAAGCGGTTGATTGGCTACACGTGTGTCAGAGGAAGCACGTGATAGCCTCTCCCAGACCGACTGTGCGCAGCGACCAGGAAGGGGATTGGGAATTGGCATAACGACTAACATTGGGATGGGAGAAAAACGGAGGAAAAAGGAGGGGGGGAAAGATAAAAAAAAAAAAAAAAAAGTAAAAGAGTAAAAAGAACATAAAATGTGTGGAGATAAAACTAGACAAATCAACAAAAGGCTCTATTAAAAAGCTGAGTTTTGAGGCCCTTTTTAAAAGCATCCACAGTCTGTGGTGCTCTCAGGTGGTCAGGGAGAGCATTCCACAGACTGGGAGCGGATGAAAGCCCGATCTCCCATGGTGCGGAGTTTGGTCCTTATCAATTTGACATGCATAACTCATAATGATGAGATAAGACAAGCTTTCTAGGCTTTTGAAAATGTAGGGGAGACCTTGCTGATCACGGAGCAGCCGAGATACGAGAGAAGAGTCTTTTTTTCTTTTCTTCTTTTTCTCTCGGCACTTTCCAAAAAACGATTACTAATATTTCCGAGGGTCCAAATGAGGATACAAGGCAGTTATACTAGTAGTTTTTGACCGTGAATGTGTGGTGTCTGTTTTTCAAAATGTACTGTAACCACAAGAAGTCCATTATTTCGGCACCGAAAGGCCCAAAAAGCCACATTTGGTGGGTGGCGGTGGTAATGTCAAGCCCTGCAGTGCTTGCAAGATTCTAGCATTCTAGAAGATTCTCTCTAGTTCAGAGAGTTGAGACCTGAGTGTAATCTTCAAGTGCATGGTGCTCCGTTTTGGCAAAATTGTCCAATGCGTTCTAACGAAAGAAAGAAACTGAAATATGACGTTATTATGTGTGAGCTCCACCACCGTTTCAATATCAGTTAGGATTTGGAATATTTTCTAGTGCATGCCAGGCATTACCCCTGCCCTCATTAAATGTTACTTCACAAACCCTACATTTCCATGTCCAAAACATTGCTTTATCCATAAATAGTAGTGTTACTGTGTTTTCTCGAGACTGGCATATGAATCCAGGGCAGCCAGTTGATGTACAGTACTGCAAGCTTTTGTGTCTCCTCACGTTGCATATTATTTTAATTAGACAGAAGATATGTAGCCTATCATTATCATTATCATTATCATTATTATTATTATTATTATCATTATTATTATTATCATTATTATTATTATTATTATTATTATTATTATTATTATTATTATTATTATTATTATTATTATTATTATTATTATTATTATTATTATTATTATTATTATTATTATATAATGTGGTCAGCCTTTCTTGTATCC
>NC_140171.1:140723009-140865509 GCF_963971535.1 Notolepis coatsorum | reverse complement strand
CACACACACACACACACACACACACACACACACACACACACACACACACACACACACACACACACACACACACACACACACACACACACACACATTTAGAATATTTTATTTATGTCCACATAAAGACAAAGTTTAAAGGACACAAATATTAACAGTGCACTTGTACATTGTGGGATTATTCCGATACAATCGTGCCACAGTGGCAATCAAAGTTACAGACTCACATGGATGATGAACCTGACAATCAACACACAGCTCATGGGTACAGATAGCAGCGTCTTCTCCAAATTGCCCGGCTGCCAATAATTGCTGACACTGAGCAATATTTTGCTAATTGTTTGGCTCTTCTCTTCGGAAGACCGGCCATCTGAAGACCTCTAACACCCAACTTATGAACATGACCCAGGCTTCCAAATATGAAGACTAAAAGTTTACAGTTGTAACAAGTACATGTTGCACATTACTACGTTAACGGCGGCAGTTACGACGGGTGTTTGCTCAGATGTTAAGAATGGTGCGCTCCAGCATTCAGCTGCGACCACACACACACACACACACACACACACACACACACACACACACATAGATATTTAATTAATGTGACAGTGTTTGTGTGTGTGTACATTTATGTATGTGTGCGTGTGCATGTGTGTGCTCATATACACCCGTTGTAACTGCCACCGTTATTGCAGTTGGGACATAAGATGCACTGGACGCACTGGACATGTGCCTCGTTACCACACTGAGCCACGTGGAGGAGGAAGTGCTGTGTGTCCCGTAAGTGTTCAGTGCTGCTTGGCCCCGATACATTTGATTCCCTGTTTTTTTTTTTTTTTTATCCACTTTTTCTCCCATTTTCTATATTTTTATCCCATCCCAATTTTGTATCATCCAATGGACCTGTCTCAAAACCCTGCCCTCTTTTCTTGATCCTCCAATCACAGCTGTCGCTTACCTTAAAGTTTGTACGAGGAAGTCAGAGGTAAGCGACAGCTGTGATTGGAGGATCAAGAAAAGGGGCAGGGTTTGAGACAGGTCTATTCAACCCTCCCCTGTCACGGACGCTGTTTCTTGCCTCCCACAAGCCGGCTGCAATGTGGACTAAGTCATACATAGCACAAGTCCCCTCCGGTACTTGAGGTAACAGCAGTCGCATCTTTTCACCTGCGCAGCTCGATCTCTCAGTGGCGAGGAGTAACGCGTGGGAGGCTCACGCTGCCCCCGACACTTCCTGATTCTACTGCGCAGGCGCACCAAGCGACCTGTAGGAGTCGCTGTCCACAATGCCCGATCCCCACCCATCAGTTTCCCACCCCCTAATACGGCCAATGTGTATTAGTACGGACGACCAGCTAAACTGAAAGCAAATGTGGAGCGCTGGGCTCGAACTGATGAGCCCAGCGTCTCCAGCATTTCGTGGCGAGCGCCTTGCCCACTACGCCACGTAGCCGCCCACATTTGATTCCCTGTTTATGTAATATAATTTGTGGAACCAAATAAAGTATTAAAATGTGTGTGTGTGTGTGTGTGTGTGTGTGTGTGTGTGTGTGTGTGTGTGTGTGTGTGTGTGTGTGTGTGTGTGTGTGTGTGTGTGTGTGTGTGTGTGTGTGTGTGTGTGTGCGTGCGTGCGTGCGTGCGTGCGTGCGTGCGTGCGTGCGTGCGTGCGTGCGTGCGTGCGTGCGTGCCAGTGGCGTCGTTAGCCCTGGGCTTCCGGGGCTTTAGCCCCGGATGTTTTTCTCCTAGCCCCAGATCTAAAAAAAAAAAAAAAAAAAAAAAAAAAAATTGTTTACATTTTTTTTTTTACATTTTTTTTTTTTTTTATGTCAGCATCCCCATTGTCTGTGCTGAATGTTTGTTAGTGTTTGGTATTTTTTGTTGGTTTTTAGTACTTTTAAACATTTTTAGTAAGTAGTTTTCATTTGATCCTATAATTCTTTCATTCACCGATTTGTGGACTTTTTTTTTAGTGTCCTGAAAGGCGCCTTATAAATCAAATGCATTATTATTATTATTATCATCCAGGAGGGAAAAGACACTTTGGATAGTAGGGACTGCATCTCTGCCTGTCCTGACCAGGAAACACTTTGCAACTGTGATCTCCTCTGGCAATAGTTGGATATTGTTGGGTTGCAGCAATTCCACTGAGAGAAACTGGTCTGAGGCTGGATAACATGCCTGTATGCCTCTCATAAATTGTTATCCAACTCATGAGAACCTGCTCTCAAGCTCTTGCAGCATTCTGTCGACGACTGGATAGAACAGTCTCTGTCTCAGCTGATCTCCTGAGCTGAGGTCTGAGCTTGTGCCACAAGATGACTCAACTACATACTCGTCCATCCTTTTCTGCTTCCTCCTTTGGCTGGTAGTATGTTCCTCAATCCAAAGGCCATTACATATGGCCTTTGTCCTGTCATACATGTCCACTGCCATCTCTGATGTGCGATAACCTTTGAGTGTGTCCTGCACTGTGCTTTTAAATAGTACAGATATTGAAGATGTGCACTTTAACGCAGCAGCACCTGGAGCCATCCATACCCATGTCCAGTGTCCTATAATAAGCTTTAATCGAACCTCGGATAGTCCGGTTGGTTTGGGGTGGTGTGAAAGCTCATTCACTCTTGCAAGTGAACCCTGCTGCGGTTCATTTGAGATGTGAATGCAAAGCGGACCAAAGGCAGGAAAAGACCCAAAAATCGAATCTTTTTTTAATGAGAAGACTGAAACATATGTATATAATGAAACACACAATAGTTTTTTTTCGATTGCCTAAGCATGATTTTGAAAACGGGGCCCGGTGTTTCAAAACACACAATTAGCACAACCACACACACAATTATCAGAACACCTCAGATCCTTTGCTAAATTAAACACTTGTCAAAACCATACACTAATTTTGTTACCATATGAAACACACGTTACATAATGACTTAATTCTGTTTGAACCAGTTACACACACTGCTGTGCTTAACCTAAAACACATTTAGCAATTCTACTTCTCAGTGATTAGAGTACTGTAAGTGAAGTACGCAGATAATGTGCAAATATACAATAAATTCACCAAACACTACACAAGACCAATGCTGTAGACTGATGAAAATATAATTTATTTATCTACATATACCCAAATCAATGATGCAGACTGATGAAAAAAATAACATTTTCTCTCCATATAACCAAATCAGTCAACATTTCAACATGGAGAATCACAACAATACATGTCCCAGTTTTCATGCTACTATGTGCATAACACTGTAAGCTCAGCAAATATCAGACAAACATAAAATACTGTATCCAGTACAGGTTAAAATTACAGTAACACAATTTTTTTTTTGAAAAAATGTAAACAGAAAATACTAGACATTATCTCTTTGCCTAGCTGGATCTGGCAAGATAATTTTTTGTTGTGATTCTCCATGTTGACTGATTTGGGAAAATGGGAGAAAATGTATATTTTCATCAGTCTGCATCATTGGTTGTCTTGTGTAGTGTTTGGTGAATGTATTGTATATTTTCACGTTCTCTGTGTACAGTACTTCACTCTCCTTCCATTTTGGTTGAAGACAGGTGAACTCACCTGCTGCATTTTTATAGTGCTTAAACCTGATTGTGTATCTACAATTAACTGTGTTTTTATTTTGTTATTGGTGTATATGTGTATGTATGTACAGTATATGTATATATATTATATGTATATATATGTGTATATATGTATATTTGTACTCCTGTTGGGGCTTCTTGGACCAGATCAATGTTTTATCTGGCTAAATAAATAAGAAACTGATGATTTGGTCCTGTTAACTTTGAATTTTCTAGGGACTGCCCATATCCCTCTCATGGACCTGGACCTCACTTTGAGAACCTCTAATGATTCTAGTTATTCAGTATTCATCTCTAATTAATCTAAAATTGCGTATTTCTGTGCTTAAAAAAAAAAAAAAAAAAAAAAGGGGGGGGGGGGGTGACCCCCCCCTCCACCCCCCTGGGCTGAAGCCCCCAATGTTTTCTAACCCTAAAAACGCCCCTGGTGCGTGCGTGTGTGTGCTTAACCTACCTCTTCGCTGAATGTCATCACCAGCTCCAGGCTGTTTGATTCGATAAAGGAGGTCAGCTCATCTGTATCCAGCTTCCCTTCTTCAGACAACACATGATCTGCTCTGCCATCATCAAACTAACACACACACACACACACACACACACACACACACACACACACACACACACACACACACACACACACACACACACACACGCACACACACACACACACAGACAGCACACACACACACACACACACACACACATACACACTTTGAGTCAGAAACAAACATAATATCAATGAGAGCATCAATAATACACCTGAGTGAAGTCTAGTAAAAAAAATATATAATAATAATAAAATTTAAAAATTTAAAATAAAAAAATACATGAATCGTACGTTAAAAAGAATTGTGGCGTTAACAGAATTGTGCATTAACACGTTAATGACGCATTAACTTTGACAGCCTTAGTATCTATATTCTCTATATATGTAACCTCTACATGTGTATGTATATACCTCTATATATGCACACCTCTACATGTGTATGTATATACCACTATATACTGTATGTACTATAGTTACCATTAGTACAGATGGGCAGCAGTAATTCACCAAGAAACATTACTGTCAGCAGATGGCGACAAAGGTGGAAACAGACAAGCTTTTATTTGCATGCTCTTGTGTCCTTGTTTTACCTCTCTCTCTCTCTGTGTGTGTGTGTGTGTGTGTGTGTGTGTGTGTGTGTGTGTGTGTGTGTGTGTGTGTGTGTGTGTGTGTGTGTGTGTGTGTGTGTGTGTGTGTGTGTGTGTGTGTGTGTGTGTGTGTGTGTGTGTGTGTGTGTGTGTGTGTGTGTGTGTGTGTGTGTGTGTGTGTGTGTGTGTGTGTGTGTGTGTGTGTGTGTGTGTGTGTGTTGTGTGTGTGTGTGTGTGTGTGTGTGTGTGTGTGTGTGTGTGTGTGTGTGTGTGTGTGTGTGTGTGTGTGTGTGTGTGTGTGTGTGTGTGTGTGTGTGTGTGTGTGTGTGTGTGTGTGTGTGTGTGTGTGTGTGTGTGTGTGTGTGTGTGTGTACCTTTTTTAAACAGCACTACTGAGCTGGTCTTCACCTCATACTTTTTGAACACCTCAGGACTGGTTGTCATGGCAAACACAGTGTCTACCATGTTAGTGGCAACCTCTGTGAACACCTTGACCTCCTCACCTTCCAGACTCTAATGGACAGAGAGAGAGGGAGAGAGAGAGAGAGAGAGAGAGAGAGAGAGAGAGAGAGAGAGAGAGAGAGAGAGAGAGAGAGAGAGAGAGAGAGAGAGAGAGAGAGAGAGAGAGAGAGAGAGAGAGAGAGAGAGAGAGAGAGAGAGAGAGAGAGAGAGAGAGGAACACATTCATGGCTTCAGCCTCTGTTCTTGTGTTCCATTGTCTGGTAGTTGAGTTGAGTTTATTTTATCTCGAACAATCAACCATATAAAAAACACAATAAAATGATATTAAAAGATTCATTAAATGATAAACAAATGAGTGATAAACAAATGAGTTCGAGAAGGAGCAGAAGGAAGCAAATGCTTATCTAGTCCTGCCCCTTCCTCACAATATCATACATAAAACAAAATCTCTTACAAACCTTAAATAACAAACAAAATAAACATCAATAAAAAAGAACACAAATGTTAGTAGAAATAAAAATAATATATAAAATAACAATTCTAGAGCTCCTCGTTTTTGTATTCATCAATGACAGTTTTGCTATATCTATTTTTGAACTGTACAATGTTCTTGCTAATTTGTTTCTTCATCTAAGCCATTCCACAGGATTACACCACAAACTGAAATACACAAACCTTTAAGAGAAGTGCAGACAATTATAATTCCTTCTTAAATCATATTTTCCCTCTCAATCCCTACATTTCTTTTTAATATTACCTGGCAGTAGCCTACATTATTTCTTGCTTTGAACATAATTTGAGCAGTTCTGAATTTCACTATTGTCCATACATTTCAACGTTTGTGTCTTTAAAAATAAATGATTTGTATGCTCACGATACCCAACATGATTTACTATTCTTATTGCTTTTTTTGCAGTGTACATACCTTATAGGGTGCTCTTATAGGTATTTCCCCAAACTTCCACACAGTACATTAAATATGGCAATATAAGTGTGCAATACAGAGTGTGCAGTGTTTTTTGGTTCAGGATGTGTCATATTTTACCCAGAATTCCAGTGCTCCTATAGCTATCTTAGTGCACACATTTTTTATTTGGGGTTTCCAGCAGAGCTTATGGTCAATTACCATAGGCCTACCCAAAAACTTAAATTCATATACTCTTTCTATTATGACATTAGCTATTTCCACTTGAACATCTGCACTGATTTTACGATTTCCAAAAACCATAAATCTTGTTTTGTTCACATTTAGAGATAACTTATTTATATCAAACCAATATTTTAATTTACACATTTCTTCCATGACCGTCTCCAAAAGATTCTGCAAGTCCTCCCAAGAACAACAGATATTTGTGTCATCTGCAAAAACTAAATATTTGACACTTTACAAATATCATTGATAGAATGAATAATTTGGGGCCCAGAACTGACCCCTGTGGGACACCACAGGTAATGTTTTGGCACATTGACTTGTGCTGACCGACTTGTACAAATTGCTGCCTATTTCCAATGTAACTTTTCAACTAATCGAAAGCCACCCCTCTAATACCATACATATACATTTTTGTAAGCAATATCTCATGATCAATCGTATCGAAGGCTTTCTTTAGATCAATTAAAATTCCCACTGCATATTTCTTATCATCTATACATCCTATTAATTCCTCTACTAACTATATTAATGCCATATCATCACTGTGCCTCACTGCATCACTGAGCACAGAGTGGCAGTTACCATCTTCCTGGACTTAGTTCGAAACAGCACTGTGCAATACTACACCTACTGTAGACCTCAGTATATTTTTACTGTATTTATTTACTGTATATTTTATTCCATTTTTATTCTATTTTACTCTACTCTTATCCTAGGCAACTTGATTTGATTTGTTTTATTATTCTAATTCGTGACCTGTTCTGTCTAAATGTTTAAATGTTGAGCGATTTGCAGTGTCAAATTTCCCACGGGATAATAAAAGTATTTCTATTCTATTCTATATAAGTTGATCTGTTTGATCTGAAACCATACTGGCTGTCTATTAGCAAGTCCTGCTTTTCAATAAAATGGTCCAGTCTTGAAACAAAGAGTTTTTCAAGTATCTTTGAGAACTGAGAAAGCAGTCTGTAAAGATGTTTATCACCAGCCTTATATAATGGTATGACTTTGGCAATTTTCATATTCTCTGGGAATACCTGTTTTGAATGATAAGTTACATAATTATATGTGTGAGTGGGTCAACAATTCCATCTATTAATTTCTTTACCAGAGACATATCAATATCATTCCAGTTAGTGGAAGTTCTATTCATACACTTATTTACAATATCAATAATTTCTTTTTTCCCTACAGTTCCCAAAAATATTGAGTTTGTGTTTCTCTTTTCAAATTCCCCATCAGCACATCTATCCCCAGTATTGATTATTTCCTTAGCCAATTTTGGACCCATGTTAACAAAGAAGTTATTAAATCCCTCCACCACATCATACATATCAGTAATTGTCAAGTTGTTATCAATAACATGTTCTGGATAAGTTGGACTAGGTTGTCTTTTTTTAATAATACTATTTAATATATTCCATATTCCTTTTACATTGTAGCTTTAGGTTATTCGCCTCTCATGTCCTATAAAGTTCATATTTGATGGGAAACAGAGACAGAGGACAATTCAGAGGGAGGTACAGATATAAATAAAAAGATAGACAGACAGACAGACAGACAGACAGACAGACAGACAGACAGACAGACAGACAGACAGACAGACAGACAGACAGACAGACAGACAGACAGACAGACAGACAGACAGACAGACAGACAGACAGACAGACAGACAGACAGACAGACAGACAGACAGACAGACAGACAGACAGACAGACAGACAGACAGACAGACAGACATACATACATACATACATACATACACATACATACACACACACACACACACACACACACACACACACATACATACATACATACATACATACATACATACATACATACATACATACATACATACATACATACATACATACATACATACATACATACATACATACATACATACATACATACATACATACACACACACACACATACATACATACATACATACATACATACATACATACATACATACATACATACATACATACATACATACATACATACATACATACATACATACATACATACATACATACATACATACATACATACATACATACATACATACATACATACATACATACATACATGATACATAACTAGATACATAAATAGACTTACAGAGAAGAATCCTACTACAGAGACATTGTGAGCATCAAGGAACTGTGCTGTAGAGTCTGGAGAGACCAGCAGCAGAGCACTGGGGCCAGCCCGACGCTTCATCCACTGGACGATGCCCTTCACTGTCCTCTTACCTGCCCCACACACACACACACACACACACACACACACACACACACACACACACACACACACACACACACACACACACACACACACACACACACACACACACACACACACACACACACACACACACACACACACACACACACACACACACACACACACACACACACACACACACACACACACACACACACACACACACACACACACACACACACACACACACACACACACACACACACACACACACACACACACACACACACACACACACACACATGGTGTGTGATGGGAATTTATAATATAATGTGAGCAAAATAACAATTCTGAGTCCAAAGTTGAATAAAAATGAGATAGATTTATTTCCTTATTTGATCATACAAGAAAATGCTCATGTTCAAAATCAGACCAGTGTAACCAATGGCTGACCACGAAGTGAGACCGAAGTCCCGTTTGAAAACACAGTTAATACACAGTTGATACATGCATATGACGTAGAAGAAACAAAATGGCTGGTTAGAGAAATTAATAATACGACTATATATTTTTTTTTGGTCCACTTTTTCTCCCATTTTCTATATTTTCTCCCATCCCAATTTCGTATCATCCAATTCAACCCTCCCCTGTCACGAACGCTGTTTCTTGCCTCCCACAAGCCGGCTGAAATGTGGACTAAGTCATACATAGCACAAGTCCCCTCCGGTACTTGAGGTAACAGCAGTCGCATCTTTTCACCTGCGCAGCTCGATCTCTCAGTGGCGAGGAGTAACGCGTGGGAGGCTCACGCTGCCCCCGACACTTCCTGATTCTACTGCGCAGGCGCACCAACCGACCTGTAGGAGTCGCTGTCCACAACGCCCGATGCCCACCCATCAGTTTCCCACCCCCTAATACTGCCAATGTGTATTAGTATGAACGACCAGCTAAACTGAAAGCAATGTGGAGCGCTGGGAATAATACGACTATATTATGGCTATAGCCTGGAAGGAAAACAGCTTTGTCTAACGGTTCCCATAACCTTGGGTTATGGCTCTGAAGAAACACAATTCCGTGACCTATAGTCTGGGCCTTTATAATAGAATACTCATTGTAACTGTCTATGTATGTGGCTTATGGCCTATTATGGCAGAACATAGTGTAATACACAAGGATATATTGAAAGTCAACAGAAATGGCTCCCATCTACAGGAGTTTAATAACAACCTTGTTTTGGCTGGCCCGGGGAGGACAGAGGAGACACACACACATTACACTGATCTCAGTGTACAGTCTGTAAAATGATAAAACAACACAGATCCATAATGACATGATAATATATTCCACCACATATGGTACGGGTCAGTGTGTGTTCACTAGACAGTATGGTACGGGTCAGTGTGTGTGTGTGTGTTCACTAGATAGTATGGTACGGGTCAGTGTGTGTGTGTGTGTGTTCACTAGATAGTATGGTATGGGTCAGTGTGTGTGTGTGTGTGTGTGTGTGTGTGTGTGTGTGTGTGTGTGTGTGTGTGTGTGTGTGTGTGTGTGTGTGTGTGTGTGTGTGTGTGTGTGTGTGTGTGTGTGTGTGTGTGTGTGTGTGTGTGTGTGTGTGTGTGTGTGTGTGTGTGTGTGTGTGTGTGTGTGTGTGTGTGTGTGTGTGTGTGTGTGTGTGTGTGTGTGTGTGTGTGTGTGTGTGTGTTCACTAGACAGTATGGTACGGGTCAGTGTGTGTGTGTGTGTTCACTAGACAGTATGGTACGGGTCAGTGTGTGTGTGTGTGTGTGTGTGTGTTCACTAGACAGTATGGTGTGGGTCAGTGTGTGTGTGTGTGTGTGTGTGTGTGTGTGTGTGTGTGTGTGTGTGTTCACTAGACAGTATGGTATGGGTCCGTGTGTGTGTGTGTGTTCACTAGACAGTATGGTACGGGTCAGTGTGTGTGTGTGTGTGTGTTCACTAGACAGTATGGTATGGGTCAGTGTGGGTCCGTGTGTGTGTGTGTGTTCACTAGACAGTATGGTATGGGTCAGTGTGGGTCCGTGTGTGTGTGTGTGTTCACTAGACAGTATGGTGTGGGTCAGTGTGGGTCCGTGTGTGTGTGTGTGTTCACTAGACAGTATGGTGTGGGTCAGTGTGGGTCCGTGTGTGTGTGTGTGTTCACTAGACAGTATGGTGTGGGTCAGTGTGGGTCCGTGTGTGTGTGTGTGTTCACTAGACAGTATGGTGTGGGTCAGTGTGGGTCCGTGTGTGTGTGTGTGTGTTCACTAGACAGTATGGTGTGGGTCAGTGTGGGTCCGTGTGTTTACCAGTGAAGTCTACAGGCCGTGTGCGGTCTCCGTCGGTGAACAGCTTGAGGGTGGGGAAGCTTCCGACGTCGAACTCCTCCGCCAGCTCCTTCTCCTCCGTAGCTTCCACTTTGGCCAATCGCATCACTGGCTCCTCCCCCTTCAGCTTCCCAGCTGCCTCTGCGTACACTGGCTCTAACTGATTGCAGTGGCCGCACCATGGTGCATCTGCACACACACACACACACACACACACACACACACACACTCACACACACACACACACACACACACACACACACACACACACACACACACACACACACACACACACACACTCACACACACACACACACAACATGAAACAATTCGCAATTAATCGTAAAATAATTACGTATAATTTTTATTTCAACCAAAAATGCTTAATAAACAATAATGTTAGTGATAGAAGGGAACTCCTTTTGTGCAAAAATGGAAAGCTTGCCAATGTTCATGAGGCAGAATTGTTACAATAGCCGATAATACATTTTCCCCAATGATAAATCCCTATACGGGTGGACCGTGCGGGAAACTAAAGTGACGTCAGACTACACCTCCCTATAGAGTTGGATCTTTTTCATTTAGAAAGTGAGTTTAGTAGGAGGAAATTTAATTTTAAACATCAGTTTTGCACGTACCACACTTAAACAGATGTGTCCTTCAGTTATTGGTGTAAAGTTGTGGAATTCTCTCCATAGCGAGCTTAAGGGATGTAATAGTGTTTGTCAATTCAAAAAGAATTAAAAAAATATATATATTATTTAGTCAGTATGAAAGTAAAATGTGATCTGAATAGTGATATATTTTCTTTTTCTTTTTTGTTTTATTATTATTATTATTATTATTATTATTATTATTATTATTATTATTATTATTATTATTATTATTATTATTATTATTATTATTATTATTATTATTATTATTATTATTATTATTATTATTATTATTATTATTATTATTATTATTATTATTATTATTATTATTATTATTATTATTATTATTATTATTATTATTATTATTATTATTATTATTATTATTATTATTATTATTATTATTATTATTATTATTATTATTATTATTATTATTATTATTATTATTATTATTATTATTATTATTATTATTATTATTATTATTATTATTATTATTAAATTTGTTCTTGTTTAATTGTATATGGTATAAATTATTATTTTGTGTAAATTAGGTTGTACGCCGACCATCAAGTAATACAGTACTTGTTTAGTTTAGGAATAAGGGGCAGGTAACCATAAGAATTATTCTTCTTCCTGCTCCTTTTGCCCATGGTATGGTATGATTTTGTATGAAAACTCTATGATTGTATTGCTTCCATGTGGCAAATAAAACTCTGAATCTGAATCCGAATCTGACGCCATCTTCATAGAAAAATAAGTGGACCATCTTTGATGTCGTGTGTCGTATTATAGCGGCTTGACTCATACATTTGGTGCTGGTTGACGTCAGCTTCCAAAGCCCTATTCTTCCAATGCATGTGGGAAACAAACCCTGCACCAGCCCCAGCAGCAGCAGTTTGAGACAGATAGCTACTCAGCTACACAGGCTTCACCTACTGGTATATCAACATGTAAATTAACATGTAAAAGATAGTGGCGTGGCAGTTGGTCTCCCATTTATCTCTTCAGCCTTCTCCTCTGTCCCAACCCCTCCTCCCTCTCCCTCTCCCTCTCCCTCTCCCTCTCTCTCTCCCTCTCCCTCTCCCTCTCCCTCTCCCTCTCCCTCTCTCCCTCTCTCTCTTCAATGTCCCTTGGCTGTGGGAGAGTTGACCCAGGCAGCATCTGCAGAGGCCACGTGCTGCACCCTCACTTGTGCTTCTAGTAGGTTTTTTTGATGACGCGTTCTTCCAGGAAATTCACAGTAAATTTTACTCAAACTGAGTCAAATGTAAAATGTACTCAGTTTGAGTAAAATTTACTCTGCGAAATGCCAATTTTACAAGACAGGACATTCTATTTCTAATTCTTCTTTCAATACAGTTTAATGACAGATAAAGTCCCACATGCCTTGCACAGAATACAAGAATCTGACCATAGCCAACATTAGAACTTCTAAAGTGCTGGACACAAATTGAAGAGTGCATTCTCATGCTGGGACAGAGGCTCGTAAAAACGTAATGAAAACGATCCCACCTGGGGACCCACCAGAGACAGTCCCACGACCCACTTTGGGGTCCCGACCCCATACTTTAAGAAACACCGGAGCCCTCACATAACCGGCCTCTCTCTCTCTCTATTTATTTATTTATTTATTTAATTTGGGAGTTTAATTATGGAATAGCCTTAGTGACGGGTTGAAGTTGTGTACCGGTACTTCTCAGGGGATATTTAAAAAAGCCTTAAAGGATAAAATAATTGAGGAGTACAGTTTTGAGTAAAACATCAAACATTTGTTTTTTTCTTTAAAAAGAAATGTATATCTTGCAGCATATTTTAAGTGTTTCTTTCTTATATTAAAATATATTTCGTTTTTTAAGAATTTGTAAAGGATAGGCAAAAATAAGCATGTGCTTCAGCCTATTCCTTTTTTTCGGTCGTTGATTTTGGATTTTGTGTGTGGGCTTGCCTTGAATATGTACATTTGTGATTATCTATTTAGGTGTGTTTGATTTGTCTGCAGGCCGTAAAAAAAAAAACGTCATTAATTAATTCATTCATTCATTCATTCATTCATTCATTCATTCATTCATTCATTCATTCATTCATTCATGCATGCATTCATTTAGCCGATAGTACGTTTCATAACAGCTGAAGCGCCACTCACAGAACTCCACCAGTAAGAACTTGCTCTCGCTGAGAGCTCTGTCGAAGTTGTTGATGTGAAGAACCATCACGTCCTTCTCCTCCTCTATCTCCGTGGTCTTCTCCTTCTTGGGCTCCCCCTCTTCGCTGTCGTCCTCCGGTGTCTCCGCTGGCGTCTCCCCTTCCGTCCGTCTGTCAGCATCTGTGTCGTCGGTCTGGACGCAGGAGGCCCACAGCAGGAGGCCCAGCAGGACCGTGAGGTGCGTGAGCGTCTGTATCTTCATCTCGGTGGCCTGTCCCTTATGACCGACACCAAACTCAACGACCAGGTGTGTGTGACTGCGTGTGAGTCCCAGAGTGTGCGTGTGAGTCAGAGAGAGTGTGTGTGAGAAAGATAGATAACGTGTGTAGAGTGTGTGTCGGAATGCTACTGGCCTCCTCTTCTGTCCAATCAGAAGTTTGGCTACGTTTAGTCAAGGCTGGTCACATGGTCCAGTTCAGCTTCAGCATTGGTTGAACCAGACCGACTGAACGCAATGACTTTAGGCCTTATCACACGTATACCTCTTCATCTCGTTCCCACACCCCTTCTATACCTCCATCCTTTCCTTTCTGCAACTCTCGATTAGGCCTGGTCACCCCACCAGGTTAGAACACATATACCTCCTTTTGTCTCTCCGCTCATCATCTCTCCCCCTCTCCTTTTGTCTCTCCGTTCATCATCTCTCCCCCTCTCCTTTTGTCTCTCCGCTCATCATCTCTCCCCCTCTCCTTTTGTCTCTCCGTTCATCATCTCTCCCCCTCTCCTTTTGTCTCTCCGCTCATCATCTCTCCGCCTCTCCTTTTGTCTCTCCGCTCATCATCTCTCCCCCTCTCCTTTTGTCTCTCCATTCATCATCTCTCCCCCTCTCCTTTTGTCTCTCCGCTCATCATCTCTCCCCCTCTCCTTTTGTCTCTCCGCTCATCATCTCTCCCCCTCTCCTTTTGTCTCTCCGTTCATCATCTCTCCCCCTCTCCTTTTGTCTCTCCGCTCATCATCTCTCCCCCTCTCCTTTTGTCTCTCCGTTCATCATCTCTCCCCCTCTCCTTTTGTCTCTCCGCTCATCATCTCTCCCCCTCTCCTTTTGTCTCTCCGCTCATCATCTCTCCCCCTCTCCTATTGTCTCTCCGTTCATCATCTCTCCCCCTCTCCTTTTGTCTCTCCGTTCATCATCTCTCCCCCTCTCCTTTTGTCTCTCCGTTCATCATCTCTCCCCCTCTCCTTTTGTCTCTCCGTTCATCATCTCTCCCCCTCTCCTTTTGTCTCTCCGCTCATCATCTCTCCCCCTCTCCTTTTGTCTCTCCACTCATCATCTCTCCCCCTCTCCTTTTGTCTCTCCGCTCATCATCTCTCCCCCTCTCCCCTTATCACAGCCTCATTTACCTAGAAACACCGCTCTCTCGTCTCTACCTCTCTACCAAACAACTGCCTCTTTAAACTGCTGCGGTCAGGCAAGCGATACCGGAGTCTCATGGCAAGCACAGAGAGACTCAGAAGGAGCTTCTATCCCCAGGCCACCAGGATGCGCAACGACAATAACACTATGTAACAAACCATCAAATACACTCACAGCACACACATCCACACATACACACTCACTTTAAATAAACAACTCACTGTAGCACCCACTTTACCCACTTTAGACACTTTAACACACTTTATATTGATTGGTAAAGAGATTCGCACTACAACTCATACCTCATTGCACCTTACCCTAAGTTGTACCTCATCCCATTTCTGCATTGTACTGTATATTGTATTGTAACTCAGTTACTTTTTCTCTACTCGGCATTGTATATTGAACACTTTTGTTTACACTTGTTTACGTACTTGACTATTCTATTTTATACTTATTTTATACTTATCTATTTTTATCTAGCACACTCTCAGGAGCAAAACAGAAATAAGCATTTCATATAAAAGTATTCTGTATTTTTGTATGACAACTAATAAATAAACTTGAACTTGAACTATCCAAGGCCTCGTCACTGTGAGGTTCGCCTTTCCCTTGACCTTTAATTCCCTGTCTCCTCACCTCACTAGCCCCCACCCTCGCGTTCGTTTACTCTCGTTTGCTCTTCAGCAGCCACACCCTTGGACTACCTGTCATTATGTGTTTGGTTGGTCTGGTGCCGAACACACACTTCTAGTTCGAGTATCAATTACCATCACGCACCTGATGGTTATTCTAATTAGTGCCCCTGTGGGCTTTAAGTACCTCGCTCTTCCCCTCAGTCCTGGTCGGGTCGTTCCGTATCATATCTCTATCACCAAACTCCTTCGGGAGGTTCTCTGTCTGTAGGCTCCTACGGGAGTTTCTGTCAGTATGCTGTTTTATCTCCGGCGTGAGACGAGGTGCAAGCTTTGGCCACCTGTCGCCGTTTGCCTGGAGGGAGACATTGTACTGCGCTCTCTAATCCTCTACGGGAGGTATTCCAATGTTCCACTCCAGACCTCCGCGCCAGATGCGCTCAAGCCTTCGCCACCTGTCGCCGTTTGCCTGGAGGGAGACATTGTACTGCGCTCTCTAATCCTCTACGGGAGGTATTCCAATGTTCCACTCCAGACCTCCGCGCAGCAGATGCGCTCTCCGTACCGGCGCGTACTCCAAGCAGACGCGCATCCAGACCTCCGAGCCAGACGCGCTCTTCACTCCAGACGCGCATCCAGACGCACATCCAGACCTCCGAGCCAGACGCGCTCTTCACTCCAGACGCGCATCCAGACGCGCATCCAGACCTCCGAGCCAGACGCGCTCTTCACTCCAGACGCGCATCCAGACGCGCATCCAGACCTCCGAGCCAGACGCGCTCTTCACTCCAGACGCGCATCCAGACGCGCATCCAGACCTCCGAGCCAGACGCGCTCTTCACTCCAGACGCGCATCCAGACGCGCATCCAGACGCGCATCCAGACCTCCGAGCCAGACGCGCTCTTCACTCCAGACGCGCATCCAGACGCGCATCCAGACCTCCGAGCCAGACGCGCTCTTCACTCCAGACGCGCACCACTCAGACCTCCGCGCCAGATGCGCTCTCCGTACCGGCGCGTACTCCAAGCAGACGCGCACCACTCAGACCTCCGCGCCAGATGCGCTCTCCGTACCGGCGCGTACTCCAAGCAGACGCGCACCACTCTGACCTCCGCGCCAGATGCGCTCTCCTCCAGACGTCTAGCCTGCGCCTTCCTACTCCTCCCTGTAAGCAGCTCCAGCCCTCGCCCTGTTCCAAGGCCTTACCCTGTTTTCTCTATCCCTGTCCAGTTTTCTAGTCCTCCTAGTCCTCCCTGTCCCCAGCCCGCCTGCGCGGGCCTCTGTCCCTGTTTCCCCTCTCTAGTCCTCCTAGTCCTCCCTGTCCAGTCCTCTAGTCCTCCTAGTCCTCCCTGTCCAGTCCTTCTAGTCCTCCTAGTCCTCCCTGTCCCCAGCCCGCCTCCGCGGGCCTCTGTCCCTTTTCCCCTCTCTAGTCCTCCTAGTCCTCCCTGTCCAGTCCTCCTAGTCATCCTAGTCCTCCCTGTCCAGTCCTCCTAGTCCTCCTAGTCCTCCCTGTCCAGTCCTCCTAGTCCTCCCTGTTCCTGCCTGTTCCCCTGCCCTGGCCCTGTCCGTTAGCCTTCCCTAGCCTTCCCCTTAGCCAGCTCGCCTCTTAAAGGCACTGGTCCTTTTCCCTATTCTTGTTTTCCTGTGATTTGTGTTCTCCCTTAAAGGGACAGTGCCGTTTTCTGTTGTTTTCAATAAATGCCCAGTTCTTGGCTTACTCTCATACCTGTCTTGTGTTGTGCGATTGGGGTCGGTTACAAACCATAACAGTCACCCCCCCCCCTTTTTACACTGGCTAATTAACAGACCCAACCACTACCATTTACTCCATTCCCTGGTGTGTGCACTATTTTGTATGGATGTCAAAAGAATGGGAACAGTTTGGCGCACACTTCCAAATGCACATAGTTTAGAAAGCAAGTTTCATACACTTCAGAGACAGTATACAGTAGAAGACACAGTTTACTGACATACATTCACTTGTGAAATTTAGTAGCAAGCATTATAATAAATAAATAAATAAATAAATGTTCACTTGATAATTTACTTTGCAGACAAATTTCAGTTCTTTCAGTTCACAGGAATGTGGTCATTTCAAAGCAAAGGTGCATATACTCTCATTGAGGAAGGGTGTCAGAATATGGAACAGATTCAGGGTAGGTGATGCATTGCTGGTCAAAACATTTCAGAATACTACAATCATAGCAGATACAACATATTGACATAATGACTGCATAACACAACAGGAGAGAGCAGTGTGGACGTGTTACAAATGGGCATTAGTAGCTTCCTTTTTTTGGTATACAGTATGTATCGGATTCATTCATCAGATTCAAGGGCACTGACATAATTGGAGTCTTTTCGGTCTTCTGCGGTTAGGATTCTGCTGAAGAGTCCACCACACCTCTAATGGTTCTCTGAGGGAGGATGTACATTGTACCAAAGACTCTAGTCACCCAAACAACTGCCTCTTTGCACTGCTGGGGTCAGGCAAGCGCTACCTGGAGTCTCATGGCCGGCACAGAGAGACTCAGAAGGAGCTTCTATCCCCAGGCCATCAGGATACTCAATGACTCTTTATGTAACATCATCAACCCATCCATCCACACCAGGCCACGTGAGCGGATCGGCGCGGCCGAGAAATCCGCTCTTCGCTCTTTAAAGCTTGGTCCGCTCCGCTAATCGATCATGTTGACCCCGCCCCCAAGTCGCTCTCCGCTCGCTCCCCGCTCACCTTGAATCGAGCCCCGCGCCAGATTGCTCGGCAGATTTTTATTTTTTTTTGGAGCATGGTGTAAATCAGCTCAAACTACAACAGTCTACACCCCCTGGGCCCCTTAACAATTGTTTGTATTGAGCCGCATTGTAATTGTACCCATTCTGCAATGTTAAATAACGTTGTTTATCCATCCACTAGCTCTATTAAGCGATGATAGGCTAGCCGAGCCACAATGCTATGGTCGCTGCCATTAACGTTAGCATGTAAGCTAACGTCAACAACAATGGCGTCGATACGTTTTCTATCAGGAGTGAGTGTGGGCGTCTCTACAGTGACAAAGCCTGAACCGGATATCACAGGTTCACCCTTCTCATTGGTTGAAAATGGCCTTCATGTTTGTACATCGCCATCTGTTGCTTTGGCATTGTACTGCATGTATATTACATCAACAGTGTTAAACCACTGTGAGCGACCTGGAGTGGATTGGAGCGGAGGAGAACTCTCGCTCCGGACGTCACGCCGACCCATTTTAAAACCCACTCCTCGCTCACGTCAAAACCGCCCGCTCCGCGCCCCGCGCCGCTCACGCTCCGATCCGCTCACATGGCCTGATCCACACTCATTGCACACACAAGCACACACTCACTTTAAATAAACACTCACCGTAACACTCACTTTAGACACTTTAATAACACTACATGTATTTATCTATTTATTAAAGAGATTTGCACTACATTCATACCTTGCACCTTGCCTTGAAAAAGTTGTGTACCTCATTGTCTGCATTTTTACTTCATTGTACTTAGATTGTACTTAGGTTGTACTCTAGTTTGTATATTGTATTGTATATTGTATATATTGTATAGTGTTATTCCTCTTTTACTTACTTTTTTACTGTATGAAGCACATTCTCAGGTAAAAACAAACTTGAAACTTGAAACTCTGATGGTTCTCAGAGAGTGAGGGTGTTCCTCTGATGGTTCTCAGAGAGTGAGGGTGTTGCTCTGATGGTTCTCAGAGAGTGAGGGTGTTCCTCTGATGGTTCTCAGAGAGTGAGGGTGTTCCTCTGATGGTTCTCAGAGAGTGAGGGTGTTCCTCTGATGGTTCTCAGAGAGTGAGGGTGTTCCTCTAATGGTTCTCAGAGGGTGAGGGTGTTCCTCTGATGGTTCTCAGAGAGTGAGGGTGTTGCTCTGATGGTTCTCAGAGAGTGAGGGTGTTCCTCTGATGGTTCTCAGAGAGTGAGGGTGTTCCTCTGATGGTTCTCAGAGGGTGAGGGTGTTCCTCTGATGGTTCTCAGAGAGTGAGGGTGTTGCTCTGATGGTTCTCAGAGAGTGAGGGTGTTCCTCTGATGGTTCTCAGAGAGTGAGGGTGTTCCTCTGATGGTTCTCAGAGGGTGAGGGTGTTCCTCTGATGGTTCTCAGAGAGTGAGGGTGTTGCTCTGATGGTTCTCAGAGAGTGAGGGTGTTCCTCTGATGGTTCTCAGAGAGTGAGGGTGTTGCTCTGATGGTTCTCAGAGAGTGAGGGTGTTCCTCTGATGGTTCTCAGAGGGTGAGGGTGTTCCTCTGATGGTTCTCAGAGAGTGAGGGTGTGTGACTGACCTCGGGGTGTGGATCCCAGTAGGCCAGCAGGTCACTGAAGTCAGGATGTGTGTTGTCGAGAGCGTTCATGTTGTTGTGGTGTGCGTGTGGACTATAATGTGTGTTCTGGTGTGCGTGCGCGCTGCCGCTGTGCGTGTCATCGTCTGTGGGCGTGCCGTCCGGGTCGTTACTGAGCGCCAGCAGGGCACAGCAGGGGACCGGCTCCGTCCAGAAGCTCAGCGGCAGATGGCGTTTATTCATCGGCCGCCCGCCGCCCTGACTCTGTCCCCTGTGGTCGAAGAGCTCGGCGAGGGGCCCCAGACCGCCGCCGCCGCCGCTGCTCTTGGCAACCTGGTCTCCTCGGTGATTGTTGCCCCCGGCGACGGAGACAGACTCCGGGTCCTCCGGACTCCCCGTCCGCGCGATCCTCAGTAGGTCGTCGTAGTAGCGCAGGCGCCCGCCGGTCGTTATGGAGACGGAGTCATTGTAGATGTCACAGGCATCCTGGTCGCCGGGGCAACGGCCAAAGTAGCGCTGGACGTCGCGACTGATGATGTCGGCGAACCTCAGCAGCTGCTTGGTCACATCCAGGGAATGAGGAGAGGGATAGAAGACGACTTCCTCCAAACACTCCTCTTCTTCCCGAGCCTCAGATCCCCCTTCTTCTTCTTCTTCTTCTTCTTCTTCTTCTTCATAGTCATCCTCCTCTTCCTCCTCCTCTTCCCTCTCCTCTCTCTCTCCCTCTACCTTGTCTCTCTGCTCTTCTATCCCGTCCTTGGACGGAGAGTGTTGGAAGATCATGGGGAAGTAGTGAGGAGGCGGGGCCTGGAGTAGGAAGTTCCTGATGACTCCTGCAGCCATGCTGGAAGAGACACAAGACAGTTAACCCTTTCACTACCACACTACCAAAGGGTTAACCCTTTCACAGCGACAATACGGAAGGTTAACCCTTTCACTGCCACACTACAGACGGTTAACCCTTTCACAACCACACTACAGAAGATTAACCCTTTGGGCGGCTGGGTGGCGCAGCGGTCTAAGCGCTCGTCAACAACGCAAGAGACACTGGTATCGAATCCGGCTGTCAGCGTTGCCTCCGGCTTGGCCGGCCGTCATACTGGCTCAATTGGCAGAGTCAGCGGGAGGGAAGCCGGTGGGGTGGTATTCTGGTCGTTGTAAACAGCGACTCCTACAGGTCGGTCAAGGCGCCTGCACAGCGAGGGGGGGATATGTTGAAGGTAGTGTGACCTCCCACGCATTACACTTCACCAATGAGAGTCCGCGCTGGCAGGTGAAAAGAGGTTGCTGGCTGTCTCCTATGTGACGGAAGAAACATCTGATAGACCTCAGGACTCCCTCGACCGACCAGTGGGGGGCACATGCGAGCAACGACCAGGAAGGGGAGGGGGGAATTGGCATAACGACTAAATTGGGATGGGAGAAAATCCGAGAAAAACAGGAGAAAGAAGTGGATAAAAGAAAAAAAGAAGGTTAACCTTTTCACTACCACACTACAGACGGTTAACCCTTTCACTACCACTACCAAAGGGTTAACCCTTTCACCGTGACAATACGGAAGGTTAACCCTTTCACTGCCACACTACAGACGGTTAACCCTTTCACAACCACACTACAGAAGGTTAACCCTTTCACTGCCACACTACTGACGGTTAACCCTTTCACTACCACTACCAAAGGGTTAGCCCTTTCACCGCGACAATACGGAACGTTAACCCTTTCACTACCACACTACAGACGGTTAGCCCTTTCACTACCACACAACAGAAGGTTAGCCCTTTCACTACCACACTACAGAAGGTTAACCCTATCACCGCGACAATACAGAAGGTTAACCCTTTCACTGCGACAATACGAAAGGTTAACCTTCTGTAGTGTGGTAGTGAAAGGGTTAACAGGTCATGTAAAATGAGTGGCTGTACTCAGGAATGTTTGGGGGGAAGTATCGGGTTGTTTTACCTGCTGTATCGTGGTCCGCGGGGGGGTCTGCGTCCAGGGTGAGCAGCGGGTCGTGGTCCAAAAGAAAGTTCTGGATACTGCTGGATCCGTGTTAGTCAGCCGGCGATCTCTGTCAGTGTGATCCTGTCCCACCTGTGTGTGTGTGTGTATGTATGTATTACTGTTCCAGCCGGGTGGTCACAGTATATATACCTGCAGACGAGGCCGCGTGTCTGTGTGTGTGTCTACTTTAGGATGAGGCTGTTTCCAGGACAAATATTTGCATGCCGGATTGGTCAAACACACGTCGCTTACTTTAGTGCTCGGCAACCAAGAGGGGGGCCAAGACTAATGGACCCTCTGCTAGGGGACACTGGAGAGTTGTTACACACACACACACACACAGACACACACACACACACACCGTGGCTTTCTCCACCTGTGATCTCTTCCTAGTTAAGGGGTAAAAGGGTGTGAAATCAGATCACACAGCATTTTGACTTTTAGAGGGGAACACTCTGAACCAACATCACCTCAACATAATGACTCCACTAAACTCACTGCCTAACCACAAAAGCATCACTGACTGGGACCCTGGTTTACTAGGCTACTTCACAATGAAAGTATTATAGTATTACATCTTAACTATATACTTGCAAAAGAAATCACTACTTTGCGTGGAGCAACAACTAAATTTAATGAATTAATGATGTTTATTTCGAGCCATTTAGCATGTACAAAAAAAACAACAACACACAAATTACAAGTTGGCCGAAAAGGTTAGGGCTGAAGCTACAAGCTTGTAAATGCCCTAACCCAGTGCATCATCTTAAATGTATCGCTGATCTTAGTTATCAACCAAAAAAATAACTAAATATAATAATAATTAACAATCAAAATCAAATCAATAAAAAAATTGATCTAATCAATTTGATTCAAAACACATGGTTAACCATCCACAGCATACAGTACTTCTCAAGAATAAGTTGTTTGTACATCCTTTTGAAATTAGCAGTATTTCTTTTAACTCCTCTGGTAGACGATTCCACAACTTCACCCCCCAGACAGATATGCACATGCTTTTTATAGTGTCGGCTGTTTTAAGTTAAATCTCCCTCTTAAGTTATATCCCCCTATCTTTGAAAATCTTTTGGATGTTGCCTGGTAGTAGATTATGACTTGCTTTAAACACCATTTGTGCAGTTTTGAATTCCATTAAATTGACATGGTATATCTTATTTAGTGGTGATGCCTGAAGTCTAGTCCTAAGGAGATGACAGGGAGCTACCGGTATGAAAAATAAAGTTATTATTATTATTATTATTACTGAAGTGGAATCGAAGGAACGTGAAGGAAACAATGCTACATTTTCTGTTTACACCATTTTTATTGAAGCGTTTGAAACAATGACAGAATATCAGGATATAACATGATATATGTTATATGATATACAACACCTTTCACCCGTCGACCTGGAAACAGTAGTCAATGCATTCATCACATCACGCCTTGACTACTGCAATGCCCTCTACACCAGCATCAGTCAGGCAGCCATGTCCCGCCTTAAAATGGTACAACACAGTTAGGTTCCTTACCGGCACCAGAAAGAGAGAGCACATCACACCAGTCCTAGCCACCCTACACTGGCTCCCAGTTCCACTTAGAATAGATTTCAAAATCCTCCTCCTCACCTTCAAGGCACTATCGGGTGCAGCACCCCCATACATCACAGAGCTCATCACCCCTTACGCAGCACCCAGGTCACTAGGCCCCCCCCCCCCCCCCCCCCACACCAGACTCAAAAAGAGAGGCGATCGCTCCTTCAAGGCCGTGGCCCCCAAACTATGGAACCAGCTATACTGTACTTTGTGCTCCCCTATCTGCTTGTCCTATTTTCTGAATGTACTGTCCTGTCCTGTTGTGCCTTTTTATATTTGTGTATTTTATAGGACATTGATTTTATGCTTCGACTGTACTGTACAGCACTTTGGTTGGCTCTTGAGCTTTTAAATGTGCTTTATAAATAAATTACTTGACTTGACTACTTAACATAGATGGCACACATTGTTTTTTAGGAGGGTACAGAGAGAGAAGAGATGAAAGACATTAGAATTTTTAAATGATGATAATAAACGAACATGTGTTTGTATACATAGCCTCGTTCTCCTAAAGAAATAACATCATAAAAGGAAATCAGCCTCAAATAGCCTATATATTTAAATGTTTGTCGCTGTGATGTCTTGATTTTGTCTGTCCTGTCTGCTTTGTTTGTATCTGTTAAAACATTGAATAAAAATAATATCAAGAAAGGATTGGTGTTATTATTGATTCGGATCTGAATTTGAATACCCACATCAAGTCAATAAAATAAAATAAGATAAGATATTACTTTATTGATCCCCTTGGGGAAATTCAGGCATCATAGCAGCATGGGGGAGGGGGAGGTACAGGTAGTGAAAGAGCAGTGTAAACAATATAATTAATCAATATAATTAACTCTGGACATGTGCATATGGGCAACAAGGTGCGAGATGATGGTATGTATTCCCTCTCAGTTATATTTGCCCTACAATAAATAGTTACAATATATAATCTAATAATCCAATCATCTAAATCTAATCTAATATATAATCTGAAGGAAAAAAATATGCTAAAATGCTAAATATGCAATATATAATCTAATAATCGAATCTAATATATAATCTAAAAAGCTAAATGCTAAATATATGATCTGATGAAGTATACAGTATTCACATAAGGTGTGGTATGCATAAGGTAGTATGTTGTCCTTTCTAGGTTCTGATAACAAACCCAGCCTATTATCATCTTAAAAATACAAGAAGAATCAAGAAGATACAGGTGCAAACCAAACTAATTCACACCTTCAGCTCCATCCAGTAGGTTAGACTTCTGTCATGGTCTTTTGTCAGCTAAAGCTCATTCAGGCTGTGTCGTAGTATTGATTTCAAAAGGCTGCTGCCCGTCTATACAGTAAATCGCTCAATGCTTTAGGGCCAAAATAAATATCGGACTTGCTACTATGAATCCTCTCTAGACCACTTACTGTACGCAGGTCATCTGGGACCGGTCTGCTAACTATAGTTTAAACAAAACACAGTGAAGCAGCGTCCAGTTATTATGCTGCACACCGTCGGAAACAAACTCCCAGAAGATCTTGGATTTGCCCCAATTATTATTTTAAAACAGGCTTAAAACACGTTGTTAGTGCAGCCCACTGAAAATCACACATTGCCTTTTAGTCTTTCTTTTATGCTCTTTATGATTTATTTGTATCTATTTAATTCCTTATGTAAAAGCATGTTGAATTGTCTCTGTGAATGACAATAATATATAAATACAATTGCCTTCCATCAACCCTTTCACTCATCTCATTAACCCTTTCACTACCACACTACAAAATGGTTAACCCTTTCACTGCCACAATACAGAAGGGTTAACCCTTTCACTGCCACACAACAATGGGTTAACCCTTTCACCACACTACAGGTTAACCCTTTCACTGCCACACTACAGGCGGTTAACCGTCTGTAGTGTGGTAGTGAAAGGGTTAAATCTCAGGCCTCTATGGGCGTACCTATACCGGTGATGGACATTGCTGCAGCTTTGTCTCAGGATATTATCTTAAAAATGCAATAAAATGCAATAATGAATAACTTAACAGTGTTAAAACAACAGCTCAACAATGGCTCAGCTCAGAAGAAAACCTTTACATCTTAATAAAACCCACAACATTACAGGGGTTTCCCAAAAAGCACTTTGTCCTATTGACTTTGTATATAACGTACAGTACATCATCTCAGTACTATGATGCTCTCAGGGAACTTTACTTACTGTATTTTGTATGGCATGTATGCGCTATTATTATGTTATCACTGATTCTATGTACGTACATGTGTGTAAGTGCTTCTGTCTGTCTGTCTGTCTGTTTATGTGCGTGTACATCATTAATGTATAATTGTGTGTGTGTGTGTGTGTGTGTGTGTGTGTGTGTGTGTGTGTGTGTGTGTGTGTGTGTGTGTGTGTGTGTGTGTGTGTGTGTGTGTGTGTGTGTGTGTGTGTGTGTGTGTGTGTGTGTGTGTGTGTGTGTGTGTGTGTGTGTGTGTGTGTGTGTGTGTGTGTGTTATCAGTGCATCCCGACTCCCCTGGCCTGCCTATCACCAGTATCCAGGCTTCTGTGTTGGTTTTATGGCTAAAGATCAATAGCAGCAATATGGCAGCTCTCAAGAGATGGACAATGAATTACACAGGTTTTTAGGCACACAAGCACATTAATGCACACGTACGCACACACTCACGCACGCACGCACGACTTTCGTCTTGTTTACATCAGGGTCCCCCATTTTCAATTCATCATAACATATATGACATACATGACATACAGATAGACAGTACTGCTACATCTATACATTTATGACATACCAGATTTACAAATACAGTACTGTTTGTGATACAAAAAAAAAACTCTAAAAAGAGAGTATATACATTTGACGAAGAAACTGTACATTGGCAATGTAAGAATAGCAATAGAATGATAGTAACGTAAGGATAGCAATAGAATGATAGCAACATAAGGATAGCAATAGAATGATAGTAACGTAAGGATAGCAATAGAATGATAGCAACATAAGGATAGCAATAGAATGATAGCAACGTAAGGATAGCAACGTTAGGATAGCAACGTAAGGATAGCATCATAAGGATAGCAATAGAATGATAACATGAGGATAACTCTACAAAATTATTTAAAAAATGCATGCCATTTTCCTCCAAATAAAAAAAAGGAAAGCTGCTCATTGAAAATTCACGTTCATGTTGATCCTGTGCCCCAGGACACTTGAGTCAATATTTGTGAACATGCACGCCTCTCTCCTAAAGCTAGAAATCGGAGATAGAAAACCCACACTCCTACACAGAGCTGCCTCTAAGCCTGTACGTCACACAGCCTGTGTGAAACATGTTCGACAGTGAGCGGTCATCCAACTCAGCATGGAGAAAAACACTCCAGGGGCTGCTCTTTAGACAATGAATGGGGCAAGGGTCTATTGTTGGCTCACTAGATTTACCAAAAAAATTATAATACGTATATACTATATATATATATTTCTTTTTTTAGGTATGTTACATTTCAGAGATTAAATCACAGAGTCAATTACAATCAATTACATTGGTGGTATTTCAAACTGAACAGGTCTTTTTAGGGCCTCTCTCAGACTCCGCCAGAACCTGGGGGTCTGCTCGTCGTCCTCGGCCCACCTCAGGTAGGTCTCAGAATCCATGAGTCTTCGCAGGTTACAGAACCTTTTGGCAACGGGCTCGAGTACCACGCGGTGTTAAGCTTATAACATAACCCCGCGTGTAACCAGGAACACTGCCAGGACGCCCCCCGAGCACAGTAGACACGGCTAAAGCCATGTGGCACTCGAACGGTCTAACACCCGCCACCCTCCTCCCCCTCACAGCATCGGGAGCCTCACAGGAACAGACGTACGTGTCGGCACCGGCCTTCAAGATCCTCAGCTTATTGTAAGCCTGCAAGTCATTGTTGCTGAATGACTGAAGGGCACTGTTTTGAATGAAGAGAGACGAAAGAACAGGATATAGACTACCATCCGGTAAGCGAAGTATCCGATTGCCAGAGATATGTACAACTCCGTCAGGGAAGGTACTGTAGTTCAACGCTGAATGCAGTCAAGTCGTTGTCGGTTAGATCGAGAACGTGTAAACTCTCTGGCAAGGCAAGAGGTCGCCGCTGTTATGTGGGACGACGAGAGGTTCAGTGCCCGGAGGCTCGACGGCCAGTCACAAGTCTCAGGCGCACCGTGGAACATGTTCCCGCTCATGTTTATGTGTTCAAGCTTGACTAGGCGGCTGAAGAGCCAGCTGCTGAGCGACTGCAGGTGATTCCTACTAGGGCTGAGCCCAAACGTTCGAACCTTCGTTTGTTACGTTGGCATTCGAATTCTAAAGCAACATTTGAATTTTTTCTTTTTAATACAAAAATATTTTATTTCAATTATTTTTATTTTATTTTATTTTATTTTATTTTTTATTTATTTTTTATTCATTCTGTTTAAACCAATGGTTTTTTTCTTCACAGTTGCAGATAAAGATTAGGCTACACTAATATTATAGTATTAAAAGAAACTGATGAGTTGATTTAATTGATTTAGTTGGGCTGGGGCTTCTCCCTGGGCTGGGTCTGGGGCTGGAAAGTTGATTTAATAATAAAAAATAAAAAAAAGTCTAATTTAATCAGATTAATCACTTTATTCAAATTGAGGATTTAGTTTGAGAATATTTATAATTTTCTTTTATAATAATAATAATAATAATAATAAATTGGATTTGAAGAGAGAAGCGCCTTTCTCGGACTCAAGTACAAGGAGAGAGAAGCTATGTAAAAGAAAGGGTAGATAAAAATGAGAAAGAAAATTTATATATGTGTATAGTAACAAAACAAAAACAAAAACAAAAAAATAAGATAAAAAAAGGAAGCAAGGTGCTGTCCAATTGGATAAGCGGTAACAAGAAAAATTTACAAAAACAAAAACAAAACAAACAACAAAAACAACGGGATCTGTGGCTTTAACACATTCAGTGCCAGAGGTTGCTGTAGGCCGTATGGTCGTGTGTGCCAGCGCTGTAATGAATGGGGATACATGTCGGTGTTTGCAGTGCTAAAACTATATTAAATATTATAGCTATGGATCTAATAATATAGACAATTGTCATTGAGTTTCTTCCGGTCAAGATGCAAAAAACAGATAATTCTTTCATCCATACATTCCCGTTTTATACAATGGTAAATATGAGTATAGTTCTGTGTAATTCTGTGTAATCCCAGGAAACGCAGCTAAACAGTGTTTAGTGCATGTCACTAGAAACCGTGGCATTCCTCGCTTGGATCAACAATAAATCTGAAATCAATGCTATATTATTGGTATTATGTTTCATCATGCATGCATGCAAGGGTGGGGGGGGGGGTTCTATGCTTCGATCGTCACCAACAGCATATGTTGTGGAGTAACATAACACTACAGGATCACAACGAAGGCATGCTCGGATCAATGCAAGATTAATACCATATAGCACTTAGCTTGACTAGGATGTACTGCAAAAAGAATATTCCCATTATCTGATCGTCATTCCAAGTATTGATGTCGATCGTGTTGCCAAGATAATCCACCAAAGTACATGAATTGGCTGTGTTTGATTATCCCCAATCCATGTGTTATAAACGTTACTACTGCCCGACTAGGAAAACCTAGACCGGACTTTTTAGATTGGCGTACAGGCGGAGCCAAAGAGATTCCAAGGATGTGCAATACCGGCCGCAAGGTGTTAGGCGGCGGTATTGGATGCTTGCGATCTCAGACCCATTCCCAATGATAATATCAGGCTCCCTCCATGGATTATGAATGGAAATAGCGAATAAAAGGAATAACGACCAAAACACGACTTTTCTCGGGTTTGGTGCTCAAGTGATGGCGAGTTAACCCGACTTATCTCGGGTCTGGCGTCCAATGTGTTAAAAGAGTCAGGGGGTGGGCTACTTGGGAGCAGGGCCGTGTTGCGTGAAGGCAAGTGTGAACATTGAATATTTTGAGTGAAAGAGATCTGCATTTTAAGTGGGATAAGAAAGTTGTGAAAAGCGCACCATATATTTCAGCGTTTTGTTCAAGAATTTAACATCTGCAAGTTACTTTTTCAGTGTATATTCTTACATTGACAAAAGGTTGTAGTAAAGGGATAGGTAACTCAAGTTTCATTATTATAGAGAATGGAAGTTTTAACAATGTATCTGGCCACTGAACCCAGTAATATGTACAGGCCTATTCAGATGTAAAAACTAAAATAACAAGATCCTTACATTTTGGTCGGGGGTTGACCTTTAGATTAATCTGTCTAGTTTAGTTAGGGTACAGGGTACTACATGGTACCACTGGGTAGTTCACTACAGGGTAGTTTAGTTAGGGTACAGGGTGCTGCATGGTACTACAGGGTACTGCATGGTACTACATGGCACTACAGGGTACTACATGGCTCTACATGGTACTACATGGCACTACATGGCACTACATGGCACTACATGGCACTACAGGGTACTACATGGTACTACATGGTACTACAGGGCACTACGGGGTACTACATGGCACTACAGGGTACTACAGGGTACTACAGGGTACTACGGGGTACTACATGGCACTACAGGGTACTACATGTCTGCTCTTTTGCAGCACCACAAACATGGGAACTCTCTAACTCTTCCCCCCTCCCCCCCCTTCCCTCCCCCCCCTCCCTCCCCCATCTCTCTGAGTGCCCGTCTCCTGGCGCTGACTAAGGTGATGGATGCCTCGGGGTCTTGGCCAAGATTGTAGTGACTGCTCTACATGCACCTCCGAGGCCTTGGATCAGTTATTTACCGTTGTCTGTCCGTGGTCCTGTCAACTGATTAACAGTATTAACAGACTGTTAACAGATTAACAGTCAACGCGGTTTCATTGCTGGGTTAAGTACTTCTATTCTATTCACATAATATGCTTACTTCATATATCTACTCCATTCACATATATGCTTACCACTTGTATCTATTGCTATGTCCGCCCACTACAATCACATGAGCTGTCTAACGCCTGTCCCGTCTCCCTGTCCCCCTATGACTTGCTGTCCTGGAGTGCTGACCGGAGTGTTGGACATCCCGTGATGAAGGCCGGGAGGTTGCGACCCCCTCTGCGTGCCCCCCTGTCTCCGGAGGTCTCGTAGTGGTGACCGGAGTGCCGGACGTCCCGCGATGATGTCGGGGAGTTCGCGACCCTCTCTGCGCCGCCCCCTATCTCCCTGTCTCCAGCTGTCCCTGAGCAATGACCGGAGTGTTGAATGTCCCGTGACTAAGACGGGGAGGACGTGACCCTCTTTGCGCCGCCCCTGTGCCTCAAATAGATCCGCTATCAGCTCTATCTTTAATCTTTCAAAATGTTCAGTTGCTATCGCTATTAGCTTTATCTTTAATCTTTCAAAATGTTCAGTTGCTATTGCATGCACTCATCTGTGTTTCACTACACACATGAGTGCATGCTTACCAACTGTCCGTCTGCAACACTACTATCACCAACATCTAAGAAAGGAGATCCCCCCTTGAATGGCCCTTCTAAGGTTTCTCTCCTCCACACTGCCTGTGGAGCTTTTTTCCCTATTGTTAGGTTTTAGTGAGTTTTTCCTTACCTTCGCGTGGGGTATGTCTGGGAGTGCTTGCATTCTTTAATTTTTTTTGCATTCATCTAAAAATGTTTGGACCTTATGGTGTTCTTGTTCTGTTCTTGACTTATTGTTATGTTTTCTTCTTGACTTGTTTAAAGAAGACCTGTACGGCCCATGGGGACATTAACGTGTGTTGTCGGGCCTTATAAATAAATAAATTTGATTTGATTTGATGATGTGCAAAACCAATTATTCCCCAGAATTATTAGTCATTCCTTACAGTAGTTTTAAATATATATATACTTGACCATCTCCAGATATTCTGGTGTAACAACATTTCTAGTTTAATTAATTAATCTAATGTACACCAAGTACTCTATTCAGACAAAAGGAAATTCCAGACATTTTAAAGCATAACATTAATCTAAAGTGATAAGAAATATTTATGTAAATTTACAAATAATATCTATTTGGGCCAAATTGCCTCTGGTTTCCTTTCAGAAGTATGGAGGCAATTTGGTTTTATAGCGACTGGGTATATTTATATAGTATATAGTAGTATATATGCAGGTATGATAGAATGTAGAGTCTTAGCCACTGGGTATATATGCAGGTACGATAGAATAGTCTAGAAAAACAGCCACCATAACTTTTCTCGACATTTTTATCCAATATTGCCTTTTCCCAAGAACAAATAGTAATGTAATTATTGACTGAAATTACCTCATGAAGTCCCAATACAATATCTTGCTTGCAGGTAGAGTCAAATAGTCATCTTGTTTACGTACAATCACATAGGTAAGTATAGGGTTGTGCTGTTCCAGCAAAGATCTGGTTATTTCCCCGTATCTCTGACTAGTTCATTCAGTCACAATAAGAAGTAGGGAATCATGAAGTACCAGTCTGTGGGAGAACAGAAGTTGAAATGATGACTATTTGACTTGGGGGGGAGGGTTCGGTCTGGAAGTTAGAGGAACAGACGAGTAACGGGAAGGTCACAGGTTTGATCTCCAGGACAGTGCAGTGGCAAAATGGCATCGGCCTGTAGAGTCCCGCTGACGATGTTCTAGAGACTCTGGACGGATCACTGGAGAGACCAGATGACATGGAAGTAGGGCTGGGCGATATGGCCAAACATTTTATCACGATATATCACGATAAAATTTTTCATATAGTTCGATATCGATAATTATCTATATTTTTATAATTATTATTTTAACAACAAATGTATGTTTATTTTGCAGCAATTCTTTGTCGTTGCTGCCATATTTAGTGTCACAGCCCCTCACACTCCAGTTATCAGGCTGCAGCTGGTTTGAAAGCGAAAGTACCAAAAAAAAAAGTGGCTGTGGCTCCAGGGGAGTTGAACAGTTCTGTATCGTTAAGGCTTCGCTCAGCACCTAGTTGCATATATCTCGCTTCAGCTTATATACACTGAATAAAAAATTCCACCATGTACCTTTACATGCCAGCATTCATCTGGCCACACCCCCATCCGCTTACCTTCATAAGCAGGGGTGGGGCCACACACTCATCTCCTTCTCAAATTTCAGCCACAAGGAAGTGCCTGCTATATGCCCACTTGACGTGGAGGAAAAATATTTAGTCTGAGGAAAGGGAAACAGAAGAACAAGGAGATACGTTGACATCATATCTTTATTTTCTCTCTCACTATTCGAGAAAATACGGCGATATTGTCTTCGTTACTGGAGTGTCTGGTCATTCCGACCTTCAACGGCTTTTTCGTATTAGGAGCTCACGCCGCTGACATGCTTCCCAGCTACAGTCCTCCTTGCTGCGGCTGGATGGGGTTGCCCTCCGGCAACACAGCTGGACTGTAGGAAGCACCGACTGTTGTGAGAAGCGGTGGTTTCCAGGTTGGGTACGTACTGTTTTGCTTGCAAGCTCTGGTTGTTGTTGATGCTGTGGGGGTTAGCTAACAATTTACGAAACGCCGACTCCAGGCTGGGGTCCTCTGCTCGGCTTAAACGGCGGTCGGAGGATCTTGGTCTGACGCCCATGATGGTTAATCTAGTGGGCCGCGACTAGGTCCTGGTGATCACAGGATTCTCGAGCGGATGCTTCTCTGTCCCGTGCAGGCCCCATCTTATATATACAAATGAAAGTATACCCTAACGAGGAAATGTGGGCATAGAATCTTCTTTATCGGGAGTTCCATGCTCAAAGCCGGCTGCAGCCCGAAATGGGAACTGTGCTGGCTATGCTGCATGTCTGGATCACCGTTGAAAACTGTGTTCTGACGTTCTTTTTCAGCCTGTCTGAAGTGTGGCTTGTTATGTCGTTGTATACAGTTCAGGTGATAGCTGCTTAGCTTGCGTGCTAGTTTGTGGACTACTGTGTTAGCTGCGGCGTTAGCTCGCTGTGTTTACCAGGCTAGTAAACGTTAGCTTGTTGCTATCAGCCGAACGGCTGTTAGCTTAATGCTACACTGTTGAACGTGTTCTGTGACTATAACATGCCTTAAACACTCTGACTACGACGTCATCTTTGACAGAGGATGTTAGTCGAACCTACCGGGAGCCCTGCCAGCGAGGACTGCGTCAACATGGAGAACCGTAGCGGCTGGGTGGCGCAGCGACGCTGCCCTCGTCGTCAACACAGGGATGCTGTGTTCAAACTTCGGTGCCCCGTTAGCCAGATTGCAGTTCGCTTGGCCTGCGCTCAGGGTAGGAAGGTCCCGACCGGACCTTAAACACTTCTTCTTTCCTTCCCTTCTAAATGTTTTGTAATAACGATGTTTTCCAAAACGGGTGTTGCTGCAATACATTGAGGATACGACGCGTGTTGTGTGTGAATTGTCTTGTCACTGGTATAGCTTCTCTCCATAGAAATCGGGTTGTTGTTTTACATGTGTAAAAATGATCTGGTTAGTTGTGTTGAGAACATGTGTGTTCATGTACCGTGAACTCACAACTAAGGGGGTTATTTAACCTATAAAGCTATGCTTAGTGACATATGAGTGAAGAATGAATTCTTTTCTCAGCCTGTAATGACAATGAACAGTGTGTTCACATATTAACAGGGTTACCTGTTCAACTTGGCCGTATCAAGGGTAAGGTAGGAGGGGTGATTCCCCCGGTTTCCCTGGGGCTTCCCCACCCTCCTCTCAGACATGTTGTTTACAATATATTGTGTCACTGTGTTTGTGGGGATACGATGTAACCCTTAGCTTAATTGCTGGGGTTGTGCTAACCGCTTGAGAAAATATATTTTCCTAAAGAAAAGATTGTTTGGTCGCTTATCGTGTGTGCTTAGCAAGGCCTGTGGCCGATACATAATCGAGGATTCTGTATTCTCTCGTTATGAAAAACGGCATTCCTCTGTAGCAAGAGTGTACTTTGCCATTTTTTGTTGTGATAAAGGGTTGTGTGTGTCTTGTGTTCTACAACTGGGTTAGGTTTGGCCACAGAAGCACATGTGTAAGTCTGGTACCGGGGCTCTTAAAGGGGCCCTCTCTATTCTGTGTTTTTTCCTTAGTAAAAATCAGATAGCAGGTTAGCACATGAGCTGTGTGAAGCTGTTAGACACTTCATGTAGCTGACTATGACTGTGTCATGCTCTTTTTTGTCATTACATCGTATCATGGGTGTAGGGTCGTAAAGGGGTGAACTGGTAATCCTTTCCTCCCCTTTTTGATTGGTCAGGGGTTAAAACCGCCTGTCCTTCAAGGTTCCTGTCACGTTGCTGTTCGGCACGTTACAGGGTAAGAGGGGGGGGGGAGTTTCCTGGTCCCACGCCCTGGAAGATTGGGCGTGTGCACCGCGGAAATTCCCCCGCCATAGAGTACGTCACTGTGCGCGTCTCTGTTGGTAAGACTTCCGTGAGTTGTTCAGGTCCATGTTATGGATCTGTTTCAGGGAGTTGTCAGAGCTCCTCCTCACGAAGCTCCTCCTCGGGCCTTCTGTGAGTTAGGACTCTCCTTCCCTGTGAGGGAGCCTCCTCCTCAGATTGTCAAGGTGAGTAGAACTTCAAAAAGGAGTTCTGCTCTATTGTGTGTGTATTCGATTCAATTCGATTATTGAGTGTGTATTGGTTCAGTGCCTCCTCCTCGGAGAGCCCTAACCCACATATTACATAGCTCAATGTTGCAATATATTCTTTTCAATCTATACAGCTTGCGTGGGAAGTCTCTCTGGGGATTTCCGTCTCCTCCCTATGGCGAGGATGGTGGGATGTAAAAATGTAAAAAAAAATTACCCTCAGCTGCGTCACATGGGATTCATGTCAGTCTGTGTTCTTTCTTTTTTGAATAAAAAGAGGAAGGTACATGAAGCACGACGGCTCCGTGTCGTTCTCCCAGGTGACTTGGAGGAACAATGTTTGGTGTCTTGCTAGACTATCCATTGATGTGTTTGGGTCTCGACGCATACATAGTGCTGGCTCAGTGTGTTTCTGTTAAAGAATCAACAGGGGCTAAGTGCGCCTTGGTTGCTTGTTAAAACAGCGTTTTTATAGACAGTGGTCAGATGGTTCTCTTCCTACCTTGCTGATAGGGTGCAGCGGGTTGAGGTCAGTGGCACTATGTCAGAGGCCAAGCCCATTGTATGTGGGGTCCCACAAGGAAGCGTGCTAGGACCTCTCCTTTTTTTACTGTACATAAATGACATGTCAGCAGCATGCTCATGTAACTTGTTTTTATTTGCAGATGACTCAGCCCTGCTAGTCTCACACAAGGATCAGAATACACTAGAACAGATGCTAGGTGAAGAACTTGCAGGGGTCAGCAGGTGGCTTTCGGACAACAGGCTTTCTCTTCACCTAGGTAAAACAGAGGCAGTACTATTAGCCTCCAAGCCCAAGCTCAGGAAAGCACAGGAGTTTAATATCCAGCTAGGAGCTGTAACCCTAAAACAGCAAAAAAAAGCGAAGTATCTAGGCTGTATGATAGACGGGAGCCTAGATGGGGAGGCTATGGCCTCCCAAGTACTGGGCAAAGTCAACGCCCGCACCAGGTACCTAGCTAGGAAAGCCAACCTCCTTGGCAGAGATAGCCTCAGGCTATTAGCAAATAGCCTAGTACTCTGCCACTTTGACTATGGTAGCGTATCGTGGTTCGAGGGCCTGACAGTGAACATAAAAAAGAAGCTTCAGGTTTCCCAAAATAAGCTAGTAAGGGTGGTAATGGGTCTTGGCCCTCGCACCCACATAGGGAGGAGTCACTTCCAGGAGCTAAACTGGCTTCCTATAGAGGCCAGAGTTACCCAGCTCAGACTGAACATAGTACACAATATTATAAACCAAAGGTCTCCTAGATACCTCCAAAACTACTTCACCCCGGTCAACGAATCCCACAACCACAGAACTAGAGCAAGCATAGCAAACCTGAAGCCTGCTTCTTTCCGATCCAAACTGGGCCAATGCTCCCTTACTTTCTCTGGAGCCCAGGATTGGAACAAGCTGCCTATCCCCATCAAGCAGAGCTTGAGCCTCCACAGCTTCAAGAGAAGCGTCAGGAAGTGGCTCATGGACAGAATAGAAGAATAGCCCCCTATAGTTGGAATGGGTTTCCAATCAGTTTTTAGTTATTGTGGGGTATACAATTTTAGCGATAGGTTAGTCTTATAATGTTTTAAATGTATGAGTGTTGTGTTATTGTCGTGTTTTTTTGTTGTGGCCTAACAGCCCTGGGACCATGACGGAAATAAGGGTTTTACTCTTTCTCATGTTATCCTTTGGATCCTTGTTGTGTGTTTTTAATCCATCAATAAAATAAAATAAAATCAAACTGGGATGGAGTTTTGTCTCTTCCGAGCGCCAGTTTACTAGGTTGTCTTGATGAATTCTCGTTCATATCTGGGGGATGTTAACGGAATAGATCTGAACATAGGTAGAGGGGTCTCACGCCCTTGGGGTGGGCCACTGAGCACGGTCCAAATGGGACCGTCTGGGTGGCGCCCTCTTTTCATGTTTTAGATCGACACGCATACCTACCCCCTCTCCTGGAGTGGGCATGTCGGCGTGGTTAGGACACAGGACTGGTCTGGTCACGCTGGTCCAGGTCAGTTAACCCGTTGTCCACCGGGGATGCAGATCTGCTGTTCTGGTACCCTGAGGGACTTGTGCTTTTTTCGGGGGGGAAAAATGCCGGGTCGGTCCGGGTGTCACAGGGTTAGGCGTTATGGAGACCCTTTGTTGGGTACATGTTGTACTCTGCACTATCGTAATGGCTTACGGCCATACCAACCTGTACACGCCCGATCTCGGAAGCTAAGCAGGTTCGGTCCTGGTTAGTACTTGGTTGGGAGACTGCCTGGGAATACCAAGTGCGGTGTGCAGGGAACAAAATTAACTTTTTGACTTACCAGCCATTTGGCTGGTAGATTTTAAAAACTACCAGCCAGGCAGATTTTTTACCAGCCAAAAATTAAAAATTGCTTTTTAGTATATCGCCATGTGTTATTATTACTATATAATACTCTCATATGCTATTTTCAATTAATATCATAAACAACATAAGGAATATTAGCATAATTTTGAGTGGACTGAAGGAATGAGTCAGCGTTAATAGTTTTAAATGCAAATAATTTATTGAAACATAGAAGTGGGGTCGGGGACACACACACTGTTTCAACTCACCACCCCCGCATCATATTGTAGTCTAGTCTGTCTTCAAACTTCCACTCCTCTCGAAACCTTTTTATATTTGAATATCAACATTATCTGTGCATCCTCAGTAATCCTCAGTTTACTACAATATACTCCTCTCCTGAGTCCTGACTAGTGACTTCATCGTCTTTCCAAACGCACGCACACACACAGAGAAAGGGAGAGTGCCCCCCCCCCCCCCCATTTACCTTTCCCCAGTCCACACTGTCTGCTGTTCTCTATGGCTCTGCCGCTGATCAGGATTAGCTTGTTAGCTTACGCTAACATAACGTTCATTTCGGGCGATGTGGGCATAAAGGAATGGCGACGATGCAATGCATGTTAGATGCATTTGACCCGTTGTGAGAAGAAGAAAAAACCACAGACTTATTTCGGCTCGCAAAATAGGCGCACTGCTGTGTAGCTCTGCTCTCAGGGAACAAACTTAACTTTTTGACTTACCAGCCATTTGGCTGGTAGACTTTAAAAACTACCAGCCAGGCAGATTTTTTTACCAGCCATTGGCGGTTGGCTGGTACTTATTTTGTTCCCTGGCGGTGTGCTTAGGGCTGGTTCTCCATTCTTTTCGCTCCTCTCTCACGTGTGGCGAAGAGGGGGCTGTTGGGGTGGTCTTGGACCTCCTCTGGTAACCCTGTGCTTCCCGTGCCGCCGGGCCCGGTCCGAAGTAAAGTTTCGTTGATACCATAGGCCTGGGATAACCCTTTTTTCTTGAGGGGTTATAGGAACAACCACCGTCTGTCCCACGAGGGTAGTTGATTCCCTGGTGTGTTGGAGCAGAGTCAACTCCCGGGTTACCCGGTTGAGTGTGCCCCTGCACGTTCATTACGTCTGCCAATCATGTCAGCCTTCTCTGCCTCGACCCCTCTGGGTGTTTTTTTTTAATGGAGGCTTTGTCATGGTGATCAACAACGCCAGCATACGCCCCTTCCGCCGGGGGGGCTGTTTTCAGCTGACTCCTTTGGCGCCTGTCTCGTCCGCAGTGCTCCAGGCTCAGGTTACAGCCTGCTGCCTGGTTTCCCCGGTGCGCTGCCTGCTTCCGTTGGTTAACCTTTTGAGTGCTTACGGCCATGCTGACTGCCTGTTCTGCAGGGTCAGTGTGCCAGGCGGTGTACTATTGGGGGGAGGGGGCCCGCTCTTGGAGGGGCCCTGTCCGAATACGCTGGCGATGTGGGGGGCGGTGTCACTAAGTGACCACCTGGTGGGGTCTTGATGCCTGGCGTCATTGACCTCTCCAGGCCCCCTTTTTCCAGGGGATCCAGTCCCTTCAGTGGGACTGGGTCTTCCTTCACGCTCCGCTGCTACGGCCTTGCCACGGGGTTGGGGTTGCTCTTGTCCCCGTGTTTTTGGGGGCAGTAACGAGGTTGTTCCTTCCGTTCGTTCCCTGGTGGCATGCGGGTTGTGCGTGTGTGTAGTCGTGGGGTCAAGCCACGGTCTGCTCACCCTGTGCGTTGAGTTGCTTGAGTTCCTCTTCGCCTGGTCGGATCCGTCGCCCTCCCGTAAGCCTCCACTAGGGAGGGTGTCCTCCATTAGGGAGGGTCGGGGGGGCTCGGTCCTCCCCGGTCTGATGGTTGTGGGGGGCCTCAGCGGGGTGTATTTGTCGGGCTAAGGCTCCCGCTCAGCTCCTGTTATGCAACTAGGTGCTGAGCGAAGCCTTAACGATACAGAACGTAAGGTTATGTATATAACCCAGTTCTGTTAGTTATGGTGCGCTCAGCACCTAGGACGCCGCTGCAGCCCTTGATTTTTCATTGTGGTGAAATTTGTTGGGAAGGAGATGAGTGTGGCCCCACCCCTGCTTATGAAGGTAAGCGGATGGGGGTGTGGCCAGATGAATGCTGGCATGTAAAGGTACATGGTGGAATTTTTTATTCAGTGTATATACGCTGAAGCGAGATATATGCAACTAGGTGCTGAGCGCACCATAACTAACAGAACTGGGTTATATACATAACCTTACGTTCTGGCTCTGCTAGTTTCTTTTCTATCTTTTGCCACTTTTTTGGTGGACAAACCACCGCACACATGCACCGTGACTCGCGACTGGAGACTAGCTCTGCTAGCACACATAGCCTGAATGAATGAATGAATGAAAACTTTATTTAACAGATTGCAGAATGGGACTCACAACGTACGGTGGCAGTACGGCTCAATACACACAATTGTTAAGGGGATGCAGACCAGAGAAAGACGTTTGTTAGGGTTTGAAACCGACCTCAACAGCACGGCACAGACAGGTAGTTCAGAGTTAGCCAAACACTAGGGCGTATTTATTACAGAATCAAAAAGAGCCAAATAACAATTCTGAATCAACAAAAAAGGAGAATGCCTTCAGCAGAGTTGTCTGCGGCTCTGCAGATCCTCCCGGTGTTTAGAGGTGGGGAATCGGCGTAGGCGCCGCTTCGGCTCTGCAGATACTCCCAGCTCCAACTCGGAGTGGAAACGGAGAGAGAGAGAGAGATCAACAACAGTCCAACAGTACACAGAGGCAGTGCAGTTCAGTCCTCCCTTAGCTGAGTCCAGTATGAATTACAAGTGACTTGATCTTCGGTGTAAACTACACACAAGTTAGCTGAGTCCAGTACAAAACAAAAACGGTACTTCTTCAGTGTTATCCAAACACACAATTTAGCTGAGTCCAGTACAAAACAAAACGGTACTTCTTCAGTGTTATCCAAACACACAATTTAGCTGAGTCCAGTACAAAACAAAAATGGTACTTCTTCAGTGTTATCCAAACACACAAAAACAGATAATCCAAAAAGGTTTGTTTCCAAAACTCACCAAAGCGCAAACGCGTAAAGCGGGCAACGAGGCGCAGCTCCAAACGGATGATCAAGATATTCACCAGCGGCGATCCAAAGATGTCCTGGAGGGAAAGTAGACGAGGCACAACAACGGGGGGAAGGCAGGCAGTAGCAGTAGTATTCAAAACGACCAGACAATGATTGAAAGAAGGTCCCAGTATATGAAGCCTCTGGAGCGCTAATCACAAACTACGACAGGTGCGTGATGGAATTGGTAATCGCTCCTGAAGCGTGTGGCGGGGAATGCACCAATCAACACAGTACCTTGAAGAAGCGTGTGGCGGGGAACGAGCCAATCCTCACAATCAGGGTCCCCCATTTTCAATTCAGTGACATTTATGACATACACAACATACATACATACAAAAGTTTCAAAAAATTAAGAGTAGTCTACTGACACACTAATACAGATTTTTTTTTATTAACATCTAAGACAATTTATATAAAAACTCTTGGGTACCTAAGACTTTTGCACAGTACTGTGTTTTCTATCCACTTTAGCCAAAAATACACACACATATATACTGTATGGATGAGGGTTTGTGCAAAACATCACGATGTCTGGGTTGCACATGATTTGTGGAACTCCCTCTGGTGTTGTGGGCATGGTATTCACTGACCTTTGGGAAGTATTTCGACATGTACATGGGTACCTTGGTCGTGTAGTGTATCTTGTAGACCAGGCCCATTGCAAGTAGCTGTACTCTGTCGTCTACTCTAAGCCATCCTAGGTAGTCAAAGTGGGCAGGGGTGAGGTGGGTTCTAGGAGTAAGGTCAAGTAGTAGTCTGACCAGTTTGTTTTGTGATGTTTGTAATCTTGTTTTTAGCGCCTTTGAGGTGCTTTGGTACCATGAGGTGCAAGCATAGTCGTAGTACCCTTGAATGAGTGCTTCTGCCAGAGTCTTCAGGGTATTCTTGTTTACCAGCGAGGAGATCCGGTACAAGAATCTAGTTCGTTGGTTGACTTTTTTTATTACATTGGATGCCATTTTGTCACAGGAAAGATTTGCCTCTAGGATGGAACCCAGGTATGTAATTTCATCTTTCCTTGTGACAATATTGTCACCCACTGTAACTGAGAAGCCGTCGGTCTTGCTGAGTTTGTTATTTGATCCGAAGAGAATCTACTGTTTTACCCAGGTGTAATGATACAGTAGTATGTTATCAGCGAGCCAGGTGCAGATTCTGCCGAGTTCTGAGCTGATGGTTTTTTCAACCTGTAACTTGTTCTTGTCAGAGACCAGCAGGGCTGAGTCGTCCGCGAACAAGTTGCAGTCACAAGCTGACAACATGTAATTTGCATAAATTAAGAACAGTAGCGGTCCTAGTATGCTTCCTTGTGGAACACCACAGCTCACTGTGAGGGGGGGGAATAGAGTACCGTTTACCTCCACCATCTGTTCTCTCCCCTCCAGGTAGGATTGCATCCAGCTCACCTGGGTCTAATTTGCTGCCCTTTTTGTGCAGGGGGGTCACTCTTGCAATTTTGAAGTCCTTGGGGACGCGTCCCTGTTTTATGGAGAGGTTTATTATGTGTGTGATGACTGGGGTGATGGCGGCTGCTGAGTCTCTGAGGAATTTGGAGGGGATGTTGTCATGGCCAGTGGCCTTGTTAGGTTGGAGGGCGCTCAGTTTTTTGAGTACCTCATCTGTTACCATTTCAAGTTTGAAGTCGTCTTTGCGGACCCCTAGGTTTTTGTAGTATACTACTATGTGTTCTACCTCAAAATGCCCTGAGTGGGAGGGTAGTTTATTAACCAGTGTTGTGGCTATGTTTGTAAAGAATATGTTTAGGTATTTGGCCACATCCAGTTTGTCTGTGATGAGTGTTTTCTGTCTTTATGTTTATAAATCTGTTTTTTTGTTTTTTGCTGCAGCCTAGTTGGTTGTTGAGTAATTTCCAAAGTTCGCGGGTTTGTTTTTGTTTGTTTTGTCATTGATGACATTTTTCTTTGCGCTTTTGATCATGGTGTTTACGTCATTTCTTAGTCTGTTTCTTTGAATTTTTTGTTCAACCACGTGGGCTTGGAGTTCACCGTTTGAGCTTTTGGTAAGGTTTATTTTTTTTTAAACTTTATTTTTTAGCGTTTATCGCTTTTCTGGTCAAGCATGACCGACAGATACAGGGTGAAACGGGATATAGATCAGGGGAAGACATTCTGGCAAATGACGGCGGGTCCGGGAATCGAACTCAGAGTCCACCAGATCCGTGACGCAGCACGGTTTTCCCCGACGCAGAAATAGCGTCGAGATATGCGGTGAGCTACTGGAGCTCCCCCAGAGCTTTTGGTAAGCTTTGTCTGACTTTTATGAAGTTCCGAGAATTTTTTGTCTCTGGTTTTCATAGCGGTCAGTATTTCAGTGTGCATCCACGATTTTTAACCCTGGTGGTTCTTAGGGGTGCCATGTTGTTAAGTATTGTTGTGAATTTGGTTTTGAATCCAATCCATGTTTCTTCAACTAGTGTACCACTGAGCTCATCTGACCAGTCCATGCTCTCCAGTTCTTGGTTAAAGGCCTCTCTAGAGTAGGTTTTGAGGTCCCTAGATGTGACAGCCGGCCTTTTGTTTTAGCTTTTTGCGGGTACAGCATATCATATAATGATCACTTAACCCGTATGCTACTGTATCACCCCTTTGTTGGAGATCATGGACTTGTCAGAGGTCAGAATTAGATCAATGGTAGTTTGTGTTGAATCACATACTCTTGTGGGTTGGGTGATTAGCTGGCTGAAACAGTGCAGATCACAAAACCTACCGAAGGCCTTGAAGACGGGTGCTATTATCCGTGTTCCAGTCCCCGATAAGAATCTTTTCTACACCTTCCACCCCAGCTAAACACCCATCCAGAATGTCATACATTTACATTTAGTCATTTAGCTGACGCTTTTATCCAAAGCGACTTATAAGTTCTGCATATTTTCGTCAAGAAAGCAGAATAAGGCTAACCCTCTCTGCCTCTTGGGACATTCAATCGGGCTACCAACTTGAAGACATGGACATTTGGATTATCAAAGCTTTGGATTGCAATAAGAAGATTTGGGATCTGTTTACCGCGCACAGGACCTACCAAAATGAACTGACTAAGACACTTGGACTAACACATTCAGTCATTTGGACGGAGTTGTTAAAACTCACTCCACTCAAATCAATAGAGTTATAATTCACTCTACTCAAAATCAAATTTAAATCGACATGGCTGGAAGGAATGTTGCCAGCCAGTCAAAACGAATTCCGGACGACTCACCAAGGACGAACCAGAGAGCTGCTGATAAGACTTTGCAGTGAGACCCCCCCCCCCCCGCTCCCCCGGGTGCTCCGCGCCAAACATGGCAGCGGTAATACGCATACGTCTCAGAGTCCTGCATGTATCAACAAATGTTGGTGAATTTATGACTGTGTGCCGTTATTACTTTCAAATGTAATAATTGTGGAATATTACTATAATGAGCTGTATGTGTATGAACCAAGCATCCTTTGTGAAGCACTTTGGTTGACAAGTGTCATGTTTAAATGTGCTATATAAATACATTTGATTGATTGATTGATTGTACGACAAGTCATCAGGAGCTACTATCAGCTGAGTAACAATGTTCATCAAAGTGTTGAGTGCTACATTGTAGGTTAGTTTATTAGGACAAGTCATAGAAGCCACTCTGCTCTGGTGGTCTATAGATTGTGCCTACTGTGTACAGATGGTTTCAAACTGTATTTTAAATTAGAAAGCAAACTAAATAAGAGAAAAATAAATCTCAATTTGGTCAGTATTGTCATTTGGACAAGCAAAGCCATTACTTTGCAGGCAAGAAAAACAAGTCTGTCCACTCTCTCTGGTTTTAAAGCTGCCCTGTTGCAGGTCACAATAAAAAAAAAATATATATATATAGGCTATATATATATATATATATTATCGATATTCTTTTTTAGAATATTTTTTTGGCATTTTTATTGTTTTATTGGACAGTTTCAGAGAGGAAATATGGGAGGAGAGATGGGAAGAGACATTTGGCCGCCGGGTCCGGGAGTCGAACCCAGGACGGCCGTGTTGCACTACGGCAGCGTTACGCGGTGCGCCACTCGGGCGCCGCCGATATTATTATTATTATTTTATTATTAAAATATATTGCGATATCGTTTTATCGCCCAGCCCTACATGGAAGTGTCCATTTGTAAACAGTTTTCACCATCACCGTGTGCCCATGATTAAGGCATTTAATCCCAGCATCAACGTGAGCAACGCCTGCTGTGTGGAACAAGCACATCTCTGAGAAGTACATTCTATTACGGTTGAAAGACAAAACAAGTCACTTTTGTTTCTCGAGCTAGATGCATCATCAGAAATGTACGCAGACCAGGGGCGACAGTGGCTCAGTAGGTAGAGCAGTCGTCTGGTCAGCCGGAAGTTCCTTGTTCGATTCCTGCTCCTCCCGGGCAGCGTGTCGAAGTGTCCTTGAGCAAGACATTTAACCCCTAACTGCTCCCGATGAGCAGGTCGGCACCTTGCATGGTCGCCTCCGCCATCGGTGTGTGAATGTGAGTGAATGGGTAAAATGTGAGGAAGAAATTTTAAAGCGCTTTGGATAAAAGCGCTATATAAATGCAGCCATTTACCATTTAATGTATTCTCCCCCCCCCCCTTTTCCCCCCCCTTATAAATACAAGACACATATTGTCCAAATACAAAACTTTTTTTTTTTATTTTCTATGATCAAAACTGCAAAACATCTAGAAAAATATACAACAAATGCTTAACCTTTAACCTTTCACAACATTGAACATTTGAAAAAAAAGGAACATAAAAGAAAAGGAATATTCAGCCCCTCCCACCCCCGCCCCGCCCCTATTGATAAAAGCACATTCGTTTTTCGTTTCCTTTCTATAGCATCATCTTATATGTTTGCAATCATTGTTTAAGGGCTTTAACCCTTCCACTACCACACTACAGAAGGTGTGGTAGTGAAAGGGTTAACCTTATGCATTGCGGTTGTGAAAAGGGTTAACCCTTTGTCGTGTGGCAGTGAAAAGGGTTAACCTTCTGTATTGTCGCAGTGAATAAAGGGTTGACCTTTTGGTCAGTGTGGTTTTAGTGAAAGGGCTTTTTTTTTTTTTTAAACGTCCCCACAGTAGCCAGAGTCATTGGAGAGCTGGGAGTTGGAGCTGCGGTTGGAGGAGGAGTTCCAGATGTCCAGGTGCATGTGGGGTCCGAAGGGGTTAAAGCTGGAGTACTGCTGCTGCTTGGGCCGGCAGGTGGCGCCGGGCTCCCGGCTGAAGGGCGCGTGGTGAGGCGGGGTGACGGGCGACACGGGGGACATGGGGGCCGACCGCTCCGCCTGTTGTTGTTGTTGTTGGAAGTGGTGGCTCTGGTACGGCTCGCTCTGGGGGGTCCAAATGGAACCGAACAGGCTGGACATGGGGGACAGACTGCGGGTACCGGGGAAGTATGGCTGTGGAGGAAAGGGGGAGACACACAACGTTAGAGCTGATGGGACACTTCCTTCCTGTTCAGACACTTCCTTCTGTTCAGACACTTCCTTCTGTTCAGACACTTCCTTCCTGTTCATAGTGAAGGATTTGACGTGTTTGAAGTAACCTACTCTTGTAACAATTGATCTGATAACTATATAATTTATTGTGCAGCTTGAATGAAAAAAAATCACCTGTTGATGATTCATGTGTGTAGCTATGCTATTTGGATAAGGTACAGAGAGGGACATTGATAGGAGCCCACACCAGAAAAGGAGGAGAGCTACATGATGGAAGGGCCTTTCGTGTGTGTGGAGAGGGGGGGGGGGGGTTACATTGCAGGGAGATATTGGTCCACATATGAACTCTTTCTGTGCCATACCCGACATTTCTCGGGTTTCGTCGCCAACCGTTGAGCGCCATACCCGAGCTTTCTCTGGTTTAGATCTTTTGATCTTTTTCCTTTGATCCCCATTCTAAACACTCGCACGGACCTCCCAGAGTCCCCCTTGCACTGCTGCCAGGTGGCAGTATCGCCTACCTTTTGAACTGGGATAGTTTAGTGTGAGGCCACTTTAGTGTGGGGAGTGTCTGCAGGAACTCCTCCCCCTCAGAGGGAATCAGGACAGAGCAATCGCTCTGAGATTTTATCGCCTCAAACCTATTGTTTCCCGTATGATAGCCATGCCCAATATACACGAGTAATTGCGATCGCGATGGGATCACTGGCATTATTCTTTTTGGAGTACCTTCTGACTAAGGTAAGGTTTATTCTATGTCTATTTTACCGAACCTAAAACATGCTTTTGGTAACGATCGCAGTTCCGAGGTAAAACGACCCCCCCCCCCCCCCCCCCCCCTTGATGATTTTGTGAAGAAACAATGGTATATACCTTTGATTTGGAAATATTTGGAGTTTCAGGCGAGCAACCTGAACGATTTGGGCATATGCATATAAGACGTCATATCTCGTGATCTAGAAAAAAATACTGGATTATTTTGGAAAGGGGCGATGTTTAGTGTGTAATAGCGCATGCAAACTAAAGTATGTAGAAATGAACTGGTTTGTCAATGTTTGACTATAAACAATGCCTGTCAAATGAGCCATACTATTGTCTCCATAGCTATAATACAGAACACACAATGGGTTCGCAAACATCACGAAAATGGTCAATAACGCTGGCGCCATTGAGTAAAGATGGGAAAACAGCGTGGCAGTCAATGAGTTAAGGCAACACCAAAATGTATATATTTTCATATTGTCTTCTAAAAAAACACTTAGAACAATATCTAAATAAATGGATGTCACTCATTGAGGAAAAGGTGTATTTGCACCAAATTTCCCATGGAGGTTCATGGGTTCATTTCCCTGGTAATCTATGGATTTATTCAACAAAACACAAGGTTCTTTTCACTGGACGAGTATTGTATTGTATGCTCACACAAAGGTAATGTATGATGCAGCGTTTCCGTTAGCCGGTAATTACCGGTATTTGGCCGGCAAAATCTGTTGAAGTCCGACAAATTTAATCTCTCCGGTCATAGTGTCCGGTGAAAATAGTTCCCTCTGGGCACAGTTTGATTATTTGAATTGTATTTGGATGGGCTGGAGTTGGGTGGCCTATGCGATGAACGAAACAATCATTGCGTTTGTTGTCGTTGCTTCGCCAAGCAGCCGGTCTGGTAATGACGACGCTGTGTCAGTGAGAGCTTGCTGCTGGATTTGCGGAAGGCATGCAGCTGCAGACCCACAGAACCCACCAGCTTTGCTGGCACAGTGCGGTCCCCAGACCTGGAAAGCTGCTCTGCGGGTCTGCAGCTGGATGCTTCTTGCAAACTAACTGCAGGCGGCTGGCCGGCTCGCGCTGATATTGTTGGACCGGCTGCTTGGTGGAGCAACGATGAAACGAATGTAATGAATCGTTCGTCGCATGGGCTATTTAATTTTGGCCTGTTTTGGTACGGTTCGGGTGGTCAAGTTGTGCTTGGAGGGAGTTGTTTTCACCGGACATTATGACCAGCACCAAGTCGTTGGGAGGTGGAGATATACATCACGCAAACCCACGATAATGTTGCCGTCTCTCTGCCAAATTTCTCAGTTCTTCGCTTGATATAATTAATACAAATGTCCAATATAACGGAATTCGTTAGCTCATAAAAATGTGATTATAACAGACTGCTGTTTAGTGTCGGACCGACTTATTTCAAGTCAGCAGCAGCACGGAGTATCGAGGGACTTATTTTATTTGGAATATATTAATGACTGTATACGCAAAAGTAGTCTAGTTTTAAGTAATAATATTATAAATCTACATGCCTTGAGGATGACATTCTTTATATAGCCTGCCTATCAATTGTTTTAAAGCTCAATAAACTATGACCGGAATTAATCTCATTTGTCCGGTAGATTGAAATCTTGCAGGTCACGGAGACCGGCAACAATTTTTTCTAACGGAAACCCTGGTATGATGGTGACTTTACACTGCAACAGAAATAAGGTGTAGGTTCCCCTGAATCATAAAATATATAACACTTGATACTGACTAAAAGAATAAGCTCAGAATTGGCAAAAATATAATTATGTCCAGGAAAACCTTTGTCTACGTAGGCTTTAGAGGGGTTAATGCCTCTCACGGGCAGGGAGGTTTTAAAAATAGGATGATAATTAGATTAATAACCTACCTCTACTAGGCATTTTCCTAATCTGCTATAGGCTGGTAGGTTGTGTTTTTGTGAGATGTTCAATTTGTTACTGTGCAATTGCTTTTTGAAAGCCTATTTTCCCCCAGAATGTGTGGGAAGGCCTATATGTACAGGTGCTACATAAATAAACATCTACTTGAGTGATTATATCCTTACTATAATGAATTAATGGTTTATTTCAAACAATGTAGAGAGAAAAAAACAACGAAAATTTAAATACAAAGATAATTTGCTGTGAAAGAAAAAAGAAATTCTGTAAAATAAAATACAAATAAAATGTATATACATGGGAAAAATTGGATATGAACTGTGAGTTACTCAGAAGCTAAAATTTTATGAAAGCTGTGAGAAAAGAAGAAGTAAATATAAGGCCACTTCCAGTAATGCTGTGAGTCAAGTCTATAAACCATCTATACCACAGACGTCATGGTTCCTCATGTCTGAAACAACCAATGGTGTGGTGAGTGATCCGGAAGCTGATGACCCTGATCCGTCTCTCAACATGCAGACCACCCACGCTGTCATCCATCAGCCAATCAACATGCACACCACCCACGCTGTCATCCATCAGCCAATCAACATGCACACCACCCACGCTGTCATCCATCAGCCAATCAACATGCACACCACCCACGCTGTCATCCATCAGCCAATCAACATGCACACCACCCACGCTGTCATCCATCAGCCAATCAACAAGCACACCACCCACGCTGTCATCCATCAGCCAATCAACAAGCACACCACCCACGCTGTCATCCATCAGCCAATCAAGTTGTCAACTGGGGAGGTGAATGATTCTTAACCCTTTCACTACCACACTATAGTATAATGCAGGACCTGTTGCATCTCCTCCTCCTCTCACTATAGGAGGTTAACCTTTCACTACCACACTACAGACTGTTAACCGTATGCAGTGTGGTAGTGAAAGGGTTACCCATTTGTCGTGTGGCAGTGAAAGGGTTAACCTTCTGTAGTGTCGCAGTGAAAGGGTTAACCTTTTGGTAGTGTGGTAGTGAAAGGGTTAAAGTGCTTGATTTTTTACCAAAAAGAGTCGAGGCCTGGAATTCCTTTAAAACAGCCCATTTTTTAACAAGGTGCTTAAAAAGTCCTTGAAATTCAAATCAACCATTCGCATTGAAAGTTTTGTTCATCCATGATAAAAAAAATCTGAATCAAGAAATAGTTTATTTTTTTTAATCTAAAGTGTAACTAATTGTCGGAAATTGGTTTTAACACATTGTCTGCCACGCAGTTTGCCCATCTTATACCACTCTCTGCCAGTGCTGTAACCCTATGGAGTCGCTCACCTTCTTTGCAGGGCTATAACTTTTTAAATATTATAGCTATATCGAAATTACTATGGCCCATTCAACATCAGGTATCCATCTATCGTGTTAGTACCGTCGTGAATATAAGTATGTTTTTAGAGTGTATAGCAGTCATTCCTAGAACGCGAGTTATAGGTCCCGACGCATATTATACATAATCGATTGGCGTTTCGTTCCTATACACGCTATATTAAAAAATTCAAATGCATATGATCGCTATGCATTATGCTCCATCATGCGTGAAGGAAAGGGGGGGGGGGGTCTTTTATGATTCCTTGATTGTGAGTAACAGCTTTCTTTACTACAACATCATACGTTGATCGGATGGATTGCAATGAAATAAATGCACAATCGAGCTGGAATTAACGTTAGATTCCTCTTACTTGTGGCCGATGAGTCTGGAGAAAAAAAAATCCAATTATTTGATTTCGATCTGCTAGATCCATTTTCCGTTTGTACGACGCAATAAACGCCGAAAGCATATTGATTCTTGCGTCTCGAAAGCGATCCAATGCACTCTAGGTGTTTGTCTGGATCCATGTAACAAGATAGCTCTGCCGGAGCTTTTTCCCCGATGCACAGAGCGCCACATCCGGTTTAGAGTGGAGTGCAACTCGCCCGAAATCCACCAGGCGGCGGTATTGAGGCATTGCAATATCAGACACAGTCCAGCTGGCTCCCGGAGCCTTCCTGGATGAATTATGAATGCCAATAGCGAATAAAGGAAATAACAATCATATAAACGAGTAAACTCGTTGTTGGCGCTATTAGATTGGCGGGCAATAACGAGTAAACTCGTTTTTGGCGCAGGATGTGTTAAGCCATACATTTTGGATCTGATTTTCTTTCAATATTTTTTTTTAATTATATCATTTTAAACTCTTCCACCCGTGCGGTACCGGTACAGGACCGCACGGTACCAGTTCAAACGTATTCAAGAGTAAACATCCTAACTATGTCACAACAGCAGTCAGTGTATATTTTCAGCAATACGTTTGTTTACCAATAAAGTGTTATTAGTGAGATTTTAGTTTTTTAAATGTGTTGTATTTATCGCGGAGATCCGCCATTTTGAATGATGACGATTGTAGTTATTATGAGAAGAGGACATCCAGAGCTCTCAATGAGCGTTGGAATTTTGAAGAACTACACTACCCAACAGATTCTAGCTGCCTTCAAGCAAATTACTTGTGTATGATTTTTTATTTATTTTTTCTCTGGATTATATACCACAAAACTGAACGCTATTGGCATATATTGGAGCGCAGTTAGTTTGTCTCCCCTATTGTGAACATTTAGCAACCATCCGTGTTGAAATCAGTTTAAAAATGGTGGAGCTGTCGCAAGAATAAAAAAACCTATAAAAACCATTCTCTGTTCTTCATGCACGCCTGGTGATACTAAATCCAAATTGAACTCTCCAATTTGAAAGAGAATATTTGGCCCAATCCATAGATGTGCGAGTTGGCTATAATAAGGTAATTTATAGGCCTCATATTCTTTATTCTATAATAATATTTCAAATTGCATGGTCCGGATAGCAGAATTCATTACTGTATCTACAAAACCTTCTGTTTAATCATCTTCCCTTTATTCATTTCCTTAGATTTGTTGTACACGTGATCTCAAGAAGGTACTGAATGAGCTCAGTGGCAGTTTTTCATGTCTGGTCATTTTTAGCATGGTGTTATTCACTGTCAAAGATGCAAAGACAAATCATAATTCATATTCTCCTTTGTTTCATCGCAATTTAAGCAAGCCTAGTAATAGACACAATATTTCTAACACTGGTAATACATTCACTGAGGTCCATATATGTCCCTAGATACCAAGAACATGCAAATGGACCTTGTAGAAGTGGAGCAATCTTCCATTTACTTAACTCATTCCCCGCCAACGACGAGTATACTCGTTATTTGATCGATTTCTTTTATTCGCTATTTCCAATCGTTATCCATCCAGGGAGCCTGTGTAGCCATAGGGAATGAGTCTGAGATTGCAAAAGTCCAATACCGCCGCCTGGTGGTATGCGGCCGATGTTGCCCTCCCTTTGAGACTCTGTGTATGGGGCTGTGTGTCGAGGAAATTCCTCCGGGCGGACTTTTCTAGTAACCTGAACCGAGGGCTTTACCCGATCTCATTGAATAGTTTTCGGGACCCCCGATTCATTATGCTGTGGTGAGTTATGTCGTGGCCCAAATGGACATACGATCTACCAGATGGCAATCAAATAATCGGAATATTCTTTTTGGAATCTCACCGGCCACAGGTAAGAGCAATTTAACGTCAATTTCAGCTTGATTGTGCCTTGTTTTCATAGCCATCGCCCTGATCAGGGTATGCTGTTGTACTATCGAATGCCGTTATTGACAATCAATTAATGAGAAACGACCCCCCCCCTTTCATGCATTCATGATGGAACATAATATACCGATCATATGCATTTGAATTTTTTATTGTAGTGTGTGTATAGGGACGAAATGCCAATGGATTAAGTTTAATATGCGTTGCGGCCTATTACTAGCCTCCCAGGAATTACCCTAAACCGCTCTAAAACCATACTTATATTCACCACGGTATAAAACGGGAATGTATGGATGGAAAAATTATTCCTTTTTCACATCTTGAACGATAGATACTCAATGTCAAATGGGCCATAGTATTGCATCCATAGCGCCCTGCAAACAAGGTGAGCGACTCCATAGGTTTAATGTGTGGCAGCACATAGTCATATCCCGTTCCCAGCGTGGCAGTCAATGAGTTAAGAACCTTGTGCGAACCCTGAAAGACGCCACGAGCATGGACGTGGTGTAGAAGACAATAAGACAAAAAGACTGCAACGGAGGCATGGCAACATGCCCTTGTGCTTCAGATTGAATGGTCGATGATGTGTGATCTCCCTTGAAATCTAACAAGTTAATAATAAACTTTGCCAAACTGAAAGTGAAACTTAACATGAATGGGATATAAACATGTGAACTTGTGAGAGTTGAGAAAATGGTAAAAATAGACTTCAAAAGGTTCTATGAGGTAGGATATCTATTCAGCTTGTAGACTCATATTTTACAGAACAACAATAGTAGGCTGGGAATGTGAATATAAAGAAAAGAGAGTTTGTTTACAAGACGAAACCTTTACCTATCACACTTCCAATTACTATGGAGTCCAATACGACGACCATCAATCGACCTATCTCAAACCCACCCTCTTTTCCTGATCCTCCAATCACAGCTGTTGCTTCCCTCAGACAAAAATTGTGATTGGAGGATCAAGAAAAGGGGGCGGGGCTTGAGACAGGTCAATTAGGTCATTTAAGATGTGATTTCCCATACCTAAATATGAGGGATGCATACCAATACTGGTATCGGAAATCTGTCCAATACCAGGCTAAAATACAATACTGCTTTTTACCTTGCTTTTTAGTTAACACTTTGTATGCCACTCACGGCTTTATTCGGGTTTACGACCCGACCGTTGAGTGCCACGTCACGGCTATTCTCGGATAATTTTTTTTATTAGCGATCTGAAATCATATTGCATCACGCGAGCCTACCGTTGGATATCCAGGGACCGCCGCCGCTCAGATCTGAAAAAAGCGCCCCCTATCGTCTCCCAGGTGGTAAATCACCCTTTTGGAATGGACTCAATGAAAGTGAATGGGAGAACGGATTTCTGACTCCACATTTTACTTTTCACTGATGCAGCCGGGGTCTACCAGAGTTTAACCATGGAGCCTCTGAATCGCGGGGAATCATGTGTTCTACTGTATGGTGATCAGGAATTGGAAAATACCATTTGGATACCATCTGATGTCAGGTAAGGAATCTATGTTATCAGTGTTAGGATAATCAGACTCGTTTTCACAGAGATATAAGCTTTTTTGTGATATGTGCTCTAGCTGTTTTCACTGTAAAAGCCATGAGGAAATGAGAGCAGCTATTATCAGCGCGCGGCTCGAACGTGCGTGCGTGCACATATACTATCGATCATCTAGCGTTTATTTGAAAACGATTCATAAATAGGCCGACAAATATCAACGTTCTGGAATATTCCAGTAAAAGGCGATTATCATAGAATGTGTTGTTTTTCACCTGAAAACGGGTGCTTTTCAAAATGCTATCAAACGGAAATGAAGCGATAAAAAAACAATCTGCCTTGACAACATTGACTGGAAAATGATTCTTTGATAAGCGACGGGCAGATTAGACACATAGCCATAATTTAAAACATAGATTAGGCGATATTACCGTTAACACTTTGGCTGCCTAAGGTTAAATTCATGATATACCATAGATTGCCAGCTCTATTTGTCTATGGAGAAAGTCCCCTTCTTTGCAGGGCTATAACTTTTTAAATTCTATTGCTACATTGCCATTATTAGGGCCCATTCAAAGTCCTATATGTATTGTTCATTGTGTAGCAACGTTAAACTTTTTCATTCACATATTCATAGTAAAGTATGGTCTAATGTATAAGTATGTTTTCATCTCTTTCTGCAGATTTCTCCAGAACGTGATATATAGCCCCAAATGCATTATATTGATGATGAAATACAGTTTGATGGCAATCAGCGCGATATAAAAAATTCCAACTAGACGTACTTCTAGAAGTTACTACACGTCATCTGATGTTGACCGGATGGGCGAGGGGGCGTTTATAATTCCGTGGGCAGCGTTATACCAATCATCTAATGTGGGTCAAATGTTGATAATAGCAGTTAGTATCGAAGACGGTAACGTTACACGCTCAAACTCACCCCAGTCTCCGCGCGCCGTTGGGCGATCATCGTAGAGTAGAAATTCTATCATTATGGGATGGCGATTTACCCGGTCCATCTCCAGCTTGTATAATGGTATATACGTCCAAATCATGTTGTTTATCGAGTTATTGGCAATCGATCACTGTGTAGCGTGACGAGCCAGAGTCCCGGGACCTATAGCGAGTGCCCGGAAGTAATACGGAGTCCAGCACAACCTCTATGGCACATCCTGTTAAGCAGTTGCGCCGATCGGCCACCAGATGGCGCTCCTGAACCACCAGAGAGCTCAGTGGGTCCTGCTGGTGGATCTCAGGCCAGCGGAGGGGACATATGAATCCGATCGCAGATTTTTTAAATATTGATATTAAAGACGCTGTAAAGCGTCTTCGGCAACTTGAGCATGGCCCGCAATGACATCTAAACACGGTTCCCGGCACCCAAAGTGTTAACATTGGCGCCGATGGTGGCATTCAAGGGACTAAATGGGAATTAACCTCCGGCGCTCAAAGTGTTAAAGGGGACCTGCATTGCTATTCCTAGCACTATTTGGGCAACTTTACACAATTCCTGTGAGTCTATGGAAGACATCTGTAAGGTTTATTTTTTAAAAAAATCATTGTTTTATATTTCTAATGGAGTACTCAAATGCATCATTTTCCAGCCTCAAGATTTCAGCCTGTTATTGGCCTGGCTCCGCCCATAAGCACTTTCAGTGGCAGTCATCCACAGAGTCTGCGAGTGGCAGAGGCAGAGAGAAAGAGAGAGAGAGAGAGAGAGAGAGAGAGAGAGAGAGAGAGAGAGAGAGAGAGAGAGAGAGAGAGAGAGAGAAAGAGATGGAGGAGAGAAATAGACAAGTGGAGGAAGAGAAACAAAAGGTGGAGGAGAGAGACAGAGGTGGAGGAAGAGAGAGAGAGAGAGAGAGAGAGAGAGAGAGAGCAAGAGAGAGAGAGAGAACTGTGTAAACACTCTGCGTGCAGGTCCCCTTCTCTCTCTCTCTCTCTCTCGATTCGGGAGCATAAGCTGTAGCGCGGCACAGTGGTAGACTTCCTCGAACGGGAGAGAGAGAGAGAACTGTGTAAACACTCTGCATGCAGGTCCCCTTCTTTCTCTATCTCTCTCTCCCGTTCGAGGAAGTCTACCACTGTGCCGCGCTACAGCTTATGCTCCCGAATCGAGAGAGAGAGAGAGAAGGGGACCTGCACGCAGAGTGTTTACACAGTGATCTCTCTCTCTCTCTCTCGATTCGGGAGCAGCTGTAGTGCGCAGCACAGTGTGTATGTGTGCTCTGTCGCGAGGGTCTATCTGATTCTCTCTCTCTCTCTCTCTCTCTCTCTCTCTCTCGCTCGCTCTGTCAAACACCGTTTGGTGCGCTACAACCACAGAGCCAATCGGATCACTATCCGCTCCATCCTCGCCACGTGACGTCACCATGCGAGTCAAATCAGAACGACCTGATTAAAATGGACCAGGAAATGAATGACGGCAATCCGCCAATATGGTATTTAGTAGGGCTGACCCCTATTAGTCGATTAGTTGACTAATCGGTCGAAAGGAGCTGTAGTCGACTAACCAACCTCTTAGTCGAATAGTAAAAAAAAAAAAATATATATATATAATATTTAAATCTCTTATTTTTGTATCATTCTTTCCAAAAGAAAAGAGGACAAGAAGCCTTCAGTCGACTCCTTCAGACATTAAGCACCCTCCACAGCAGTGGAGGTTTCTCTATGACAACACGTGAAACACAAATTCACTCATAATTCATAATTATTATTAATTTACATATATATATATATATTTTATTTAATTTTTATTATTATTATTATTTTTTTTTATTAGAAATGTTTCTCTTTAAAAAGAAAGTGCCAGTGAACTTTTTCTTTTCTTCAAAAATTGCCAAAATTGACAGCTCTGAGCTCAGGCCTGCACTGCACTACTGCAGTAATGGCTGCAGTAAAACTGGTGCAGAATTCTGCACGGGTTGACCCGGGATTAAATAAATAATAAATAATAGCCAATCAAAATAGGCTATTAACGTCATCTAAGCACGGTCTGTGCATTTAAACTCTTGCCATTGAATGGGGGATTGAATGATTGACAGCCTTGAAATCCAATCAGAGAATGTTGCCATCTCTGCTGCTCTGCAGCTACACGGAGGTTGAATGATTGACAGCCTTGAGATCCAATCAGAGAATGGTTCCTACTCTGCAGGCTGTCCTCCATTTTCAATTCATATTGACATTTATGACATACACAACATACATGACATTTATGGCATATGAACTCAATAGCCCGCCGCGGCATTGCCTGTTTAATACACCAAGAACCATGTCGCGGGCAGCGGGTAGCTTTCCCCGCTTGCGTTTCTAATCAAATATTAATATCGCCGCGGGGAGGGGGGGCATAATCCCACGGGACAATGGGATTGACCGATATGTTTACCAATATTCCAATGTACAGTTTTTCTGTACCATTGACTCAGAATGGTCTGTTTTATTGAAATCGTCACAGCAGTATAGTTTGTTTATATTGTGTGTGTGTGTGTACTGGAATGAGTGCATGTGGGATTGATGTGGTGATACTTCTTGACTTGTAGCCTATTGCGTCTTGGCAGTAAAGCTGTGAGTACAGTGGTGAGTCCAGGGTGGACATTTACCATGCATTTTATAAGCTCTTTTTGCATGAAATTGCAAAGAAATTGCATGTAGATGTGTTTGAAACAGTGAGGATGAGAAATGGTCTGATCTTGCTGTAAACAAATAGTTTTTGATTTGCCTTCTTGACTAAGCTATTGTTGTGATGTGTGTAAGTGAGGTGTGTGTCAAGAGTTACTCAAAGGTATAAATTACTACTAGTGCCTGCCTGTTGTCTTTAACTGTAGTGTCTGTCTGCTGTATTCATAACCACACTGTGTCTGTACTTCTTTATTACAATTTTTTATCTCCCGTCCTCCCCAATTTTTGAACTCACCAGCCACTACTGACACACACATTGGGGGATGTTTTATAAATATAATATAATAATTTGTGCTTCACCTAAAAATTTGGTCAGCAGCCTTCACTGCTCCACAGCCCAAATGGAATGATAGAAAAAATAATAATAATAATTAAAAATATTATACTTTTTTTTATTTATTTTTTGTTGACCAATAGTTTTGGCCAATCATAGTCGACCATCCAAATCCTTAGTTGGGGACAGCCCTAGTATTTAGACACAAAAACACATTGATACTAACTCCTATTACTATAATACAATGCTAGAGACTCAAAAAAGACATTTAATGCATGTCACCTTTAATAAAGTATTGGGAGCTGTAATGCAGTGTTCTATTCATAAATTCCAAAAATCTACTTTTTCCAGTTTTCACTCTTTATTATGGTTTCAGCTTTCTTGTGACCGAAATTTATTTAATGGTGAGCTTACTACACCAGATGTTGTTGAGGATTAGCCAAGCAAAAGAGACAATACAAGCTCTGTACTATGAACGTTCATAGCAATCTAGATTCTTATCTCATCAAATTGTCTCATAAATAATCGCAATGAATAGAGAAGAGTTTTAAAATCAAATGTTGACCCCCAAGAATCAAATTCAAATTGTGATATTCCCAAGGATTCTCACCCCTCGTATTGGCAGGGAATCATAAATATATACCATATAAATATATAATTATATACCATATTGGCCTGAATATAAGATAACCCTGATTATAAGACAACCGCCCTTTTTCAAGACTCATTTCTGGGAAAATATTTTTTGAAGATCTTGTTTTTATAAAGAAAATAAGTATAGCCTATCTGACCAGAATGTAGGCTACCTACTAACACATTGAATAAAACAAGGTAGGTATATGTTTACATATATTAAATTAAGTTGTCCTGTTAACACACAGTTACAATAACACAAAACAATAATGAATTTAGTTATTTAAATTGAATACATACTTTATTAAACTATAGCCTGCTGGTAGGCCTATTTCTAACATAATTTAGAACATATTATTCAATTATTATATATTTCAATTAGATGGCCTCATTAACCCTTTAATCGCCAATGACGAGTTAACACGTCAATCTCCGCCATGCGTAATCTGCCAATGACGCCGTAACACGTCATTGAGATCAATATTTCAAAAATCTGTGATGGCAATCATATTTCACCCGCGGAGACTTGAGATCTCCTGTTGATCTCCTCTCAACTCTCCAACGGTTCAAGAGCGCCATCTGGTGGCCGATCGGCGGATCGCCCAAACAGCAAACCGGAAACAGAAAGTGGTGCTCATCCAAATTCGGTCCGACCACTCGCTATAGCTCCCGGGGCTCCATCTCGACACACTGGATAATCAATCGCTCGCCCTAACTCAATAAACAACGTTATTTGGACGTATATAGTATTATACAACCTGGAAATGGTTCATCTAGATCAACATCCCATAATAGGAAACGTTCTACTCCAAGCTGATCGCCCAACGGCCCGAGGAGACTGGGGTAAGTTTCAGCGTTTATTATTACCGTGTTCGATACAAACTGCTCTGATGATCATATCACCCACACTACATGAATCATCTAACGTTGGCCACGGAATTATAAACGACTCCCCCCCCCATCCGGTCAACATCAGATGATGAGTAGTAACTTCTAAAAGCACGTACATTTAAAAAATTGTATCTGGCGCCGATCGCTATCGAACTGTATTTGATCATCAATATAATGCATTTATGGCTATAAATCACGTTCTGCAGAATGCTGCAGAAAACGATACAAATATATTTATACTTTAGACCATATTTTAGTATGAATATGTGAATGAAAAAGTAGAACGTTGCTACATCCTAAACGATAGATACTTGATGTTGAATGGGGCATAGTAATGTCAATTTAGCAATACAATTTAAAAAGTTATAGCCCTGCAAAGAAGGGGAACATCTCCATAGACTTTTCAACAGTGGCAGATAGGGGTATATGATCAGAATAATCCCTGGCAGATAAAGGGTTAATCCCCTTGATAGAAGTCACTCGCCCTCATTCTGACCTTGGTTAACTTGGCCTTACTTTCAACTATTAGCTAGCGGATCATCAGACATTTACATCACTGTCTTTCAAATGCCGTATCAGGCTCAGTTTCTACGCTAACACGCTATGATATCATCGTAATCTAATAACCTCAATCTAGATTGCGAGGAATCCATTAATATCAAAACATATCATGCTAGCTTACCAAGGGGCTAAATATCATGGAAAAGTCAGTTTCTTTAATGCAAATATTCACAGTGTGATTTGCAGCAAAGAACACCATCTTATATTTGGGACAATACAGTGTATATATATATATATATATATATATATATATATATATATATATGTTGCGGTATGGATATATCTAAATATCACCATAATTACTTTTTTTACTGTATGAAGCACATTCGGTATGAAGCACATTCTCAGGGGCTCATACAGAACCAAGCATTTCACTGTAATGTACATGTACTTTATACGTGACAAATAAAACAAACAAACAAACAAAAGACATCTCACTGTGCAAAGCCTGCTGGTGTAGCTGCACAGGTGCCTCTTGCTGTGGTATCTGATCAACTCTGGCCACACTCACTGCACACACTCACTTTAGACACTTTAAACACTACATTATATTTATCTATTTATTAAATAGATTTGCACTACATTCATACCTCATTTGCATTTTGCACCTTACCGTAAAAAAAAGGTTTTGTACCTCATTGTCTGCATTTTTACTTAATTGTACTTAGTTTGTGTATTGTATTGTGGGTATAGTGTTATTCCTCTTTTACTAAATTTTTTACTGTATGAAGCACATTCTGTATGAAGCACAATCTCAGGGGGCTCATACAGAACCAAGCATTTCACTGTAATGTACATGTACCTTATACGTGACAAATAAATCACAAACTTGAATCACACCACCACCACATGTCATCATCACCTTGGTGCCCACACAGCCGGCCGTGTCCCAGGCCGAGGGAGCCTCCTGGGGGCAGTCCTCGCTCCAGCTGGCCTGGTGGCCGTAGACACTCTGGCTCTCCTGGCACAGGAAGCCACTCTGGAAGTTGGCATTTCCTGCTGGGACAGGGTCACATTCAGGGTCAACCCTTTCACTGCAACAATACAGGTTAACCTTTTTCACTGCCACACAACAAAGGGTTGACCCTTTCACTACCACGCTACAGAAGGTTAACCCTTTCACTGCCACGCGACAGAAGGTTAACCCTTTCACTACCACACTACAGAAGGTTAACCCTGTCGCAACCACACTGCAGAAGGTTTAGAAAGGGAAACAATTTAAAAAAGGTTCCAGGAGTTCTATGCACTTTTTCCACCTACAATGAAATATATTTCTCTGTTTTGTGGATGATACATTTAGATGCGTGTACAAGAGTAACACTCTCTCAAAGCTGGACACAAGAGAGCCACAAGTCTACTTTGTGATAACCATTAAACCATTACTTCCTGGTCTATATGGAGGTGTAGTGGTTACTTCCTGGTCTATAGGGAGGTGTAGTGGTATAGGGAGGTGTAGTGGTTACTTCCTGGTCTATATGGAGGTGTAGTGGTTACTTCCTGGTCTATAGGGAGGTGTAGTGGTATAGGGAGGTGTAGTGGTTACTTCCTGGTCTATATGGAGGTGTAGCGGTTACTTCCTGGTCTATAGGGAGGTGTAGTGGTTACTTCCTGGTCTATATGGAGGTGTAGTGGTTACTTCCTGGTCTATAGGGAGGTGTAGTGGTATAGGGAGGTGTAGTGGTTACTTCCTGGTCTATATGGAGGTGTAGCGGTTACTTCCTGGTCTATAGGGAGGTGTAGTGGTTACTTCCTGGTCTATAGGGAGGTGTAGTGGTTACTTCCTGGTCTATATGGAGGTGTAGTGGTTACATCCTGGTCTATAGGGAGGCGTAGTGGTTACTTCCTGGTCTATAGGGAGGTGTAGTGGTTACGTCATTGTTGTTTCCGGCGCGGTCCACCTCACATGAAATTGCAATGTATTTCCAATGGACACATTTCTAAAACGTCTCGTTTAAAACAAATAAAGCATGAACATTGGCATGGTGTACCTTTCTGTGTGTATTCATCCACAATCTATAGTTCAACATAAAAAATTAGCAATTAATCGTAAAATAATTACGTATAATTTTATTTCAACCAGAAATGCTAGTGATTAATAATGTTAGTGATAGAAGGGAACTCATTTTGTGCAAAAATGGAAAGCTTGCCAATGTTCATGAGGCAGAACTATTACAATAGCCGATAATACATTTTCCCAATGATAAATCCCTATACGGGTGGACCGCGCGGGAAACTAAAGTGACGTCAGACTACACCTCCCTATGCTATATTATATTTACTTCTGACCAGCATGGATTGGATGAGGCATCCCATGACTGTGGTTTATAATCACAATATAGGAACGTGTACCTTGCAATGTGAACAATGTCACTATCTGCTTCTGTACCTACAAGCCATGAACAAACTAACTGTTAACATCGGATGGATGTTGGAAGGAAGCAAGCAAGGATGTTTATCGGTTAGCAACTGGGGGTCAAATGTATCCAATTACAACACAAAGCTTCTATCTTTGTTTTTTTTACAAGACAAGTTGTATCATTGGAGGATCAAGAATAGAGGACGGAGCTTGAGATAGGTAAATTGGATTCATGCTCAGGGAAGTAGAGAGACTTGTTACTCACCCGTCATATAGTTGCCCTGGTCACAGTAGCTGTAGGGACTGTTGCATTGGCTGTTGGCACTATTCCAGGGAAAGCTGCAACCATTGAGAGATAACAATTCAATTGACGGTTTCTCTGACCAGGAACAGATAAAATAACACATTCACAGATACATAAAAAAAATTATTTTCTACATAGTAAGTATAAGTATCTAGATCACTATTGCTAGAAGGGTATAGGGAGGTGTAGTCTGACGTCACTGGTTGTTCCACCCGTATAGGGATTTATCATTGGGAAAATGGATTATCGGCTATTGTAACAATTCTGCCGCATGGAAATTGAAAAGCTTTCCATTTTTTTCACAAAACGAGTTCCCTTCTATCACTAACATTATTGTTTAAGCATTTTTGGTTGAAATACAATTTGGCGATTATTTTTTATGATTAATTGCGAATATTTTCATGTCGAGCTATAGATTGTGGATGAATAAGCACAGAAAGGTACACCATGCAAATGTTAATGCTTTATTTGTTTTAAACGAGACGATTTAGAAATGGGCAATGGGGGAATACATTGCGTTGGACAGAGGGTGGAACACGAAAAACGGCAATGACGTAACCACTACACCTCCCTATAAGGTATAATGCGTAGGAGAAAAAAATTATAATATATGTACAGTATAGACTTCTTTCTATTTAACTGTGCTCAGGACTTTACTGGACGTCAACCTTATTTGCACTTGTCAAATAATGACGTTTCAGCCTGTTTGAAAGTGTTATCAGTCAAAGTCAAATAATGACGTTTCAGCCCGTTTGAAAGTGTTATCAGTCAAAGTCAAATAATGGCGGTTTCAAAGTGCACCATCCCCTCGCCCTCCATACTGCTATTTCCCCAGATCGAAGGCATGCGATTGGATAAACGCACTGCTAATGGGCAGTCCGTGGTTTTCAAAAAGAAAATGGTGGCTCATTCGCCTGTCAACTTTCTCTTGTTCTACCCAAAGTTTAACCTAAAATATGTTTGTTTTAGCGGAAGGGTTGACATGATATTGCTAGATCTTGAGTGATATTTGATCTGCAATGCCTAGTTTTAAAGTTGTATCAGTCGGTGTCAAATAACGACGTCTCGCCTTTGTTTTGGTGGCACTTTAGTGACACGTAGAGGCTGGACCTGAAACTACTCATTATGGCTTTAAGGAGTATTGCTTTTGACTAGGGATGTCCGATATTATCGGCCAATATCGGCATTAAAATGTGATATCGGAAAATATCGGTTTTCAAATTTTTTTATTTAATTTTTTGTACATTTCTATAACCTTTATTTATCGGCCTACCGATATTATCGGCCGATATCGGCATTAAAATGTGATATCGGTATCGGAAATTAAGAGTTGGACAATATCGGTATAGGTAAAAAAGCCAATATCGAGCACCCCTACTTTTGACACATTCACAGGACCAGTGGGTCCTATATCTCATATGAAAAACATTGGGAATCAATATTGGCAGAAGATAAATCGAAAGGCAATGTTGATTCATTTTGCACATAATATCACACACATCCAAAAACAGTTTTGCACACATTCATTTAGTTTGACAGTTATGGAGAGTAAATGAGTTAGTATGTGGCCACCAGCGCTCAGAACCATTACTCAGAGAGGACAGAGCAATACCTCCTTCATCCAATGACCTTGAATATATTGATGTGTGGGGTGTTTGGGGGACCGACTGTTCCGGGGGGGTTCACATGCCTTTGAGCGACATTGTACTACTGTACTTATTTTATGCCTATTCTTAAGTCTGCATGTTTACATTGCACTACTTTTATTGTCTTTTATACCTCTTCTTATGTCTGCAATTTATGCATTGTTTTTTATTCGGTCAATTATGTGCTGATTTTATGCCCATGTTCATTATTATACTAATTGCTGTGGGGCACTCTGGACTGCGGTCCATGTGTGAAAGATATACTATATAGATAGTTATTAATATGTATTATTGTAGAAATGTGTGCATTTCTTTGAAAATGAGGGTGACCTCAATTGTCTTTGAGAATAAATAAAGGTTTGAATGAATATATATGAAACACGTACCCGTTGTAGGGGCCAGGGGCCGCGGCAGGCTGTGGGACGTAGGGCTGGGGTTCTGTGGTGTTGTACCGGAACTCGTTGGTGAGCGGTACCGATGGAGCGGACCACGTCTCCTCCGGCAAATACTGAGCGGCCGGGTCTGAGGGAGGACAGTTACACATGAATGAACCAATTAATGATTTTATTTCGGTCTTCTTAAAAGTGGAGATCCGATCGGCCCCCTCGCTGGAGACATTTAAGGCCCGTCTAAAAACCCACTTTTATTCCCTAGCCTTCAATAAACCCTGATTCTCCCACACCCTAACTCACACACTCCCATGCAATTTGATCCTGCCCCCTCCCCCTTGTATCTGTTCTTGTGCTCCTCTGTCCCATGTGTGCTATACTGTACTTTGTGCTCCCCTATCCGCGTGTTGGCCTATTGTTGTCCTATTCTCTGAATGTACTGTCTTGTCCTGTTGTGCCTTTTTGTATTTATGTATTTTATATTATGACATTTTATGCTTTGATTGTACAGCCCTTTGGTTGGCTCTTGAGTTTTTAAACGTGCTTTATAAATAAATGACTTGACTTCTTTTACAAAGCAATGTAAAGTAGTAGAACATTTATAAAAGAAAGAAAATTACGTAAAAGGTGTAGGCTGAAGCCGAGGCTTATCATTGCCTATACCCTTTTTACATTACATTATTTACAAAAAAAAAAAAAACACAATTCAGTACATCATTTTGCAAAAACAAAAGGTTACAAAAGTTTCATATACAAAACGTATACACATTTAATTATTTGTTTTTATATGTATTTTTTTGTCACAATTTGAATACAGTTATGTTATAATAAAATATAATTAGGATAATAATAAGGTTTTATATTTATGTATCACCTTATATTTGAATAATTTCTTAAATGTATGTATCGAACTACACATTTGTATTTCTTTGTCACAGTTATTCCATAGTTTTACCCCTTTAACACATTGACCGCCAGCAGCAGGGGGCGCTGATGCCCCTTTACCGCGAGGTCTTTATTCAATGGATAGAGTTTTAGACTGTGACATTTGCGAGTGCTTAAAATATATCTTATATTATATCTATGGGTCTAATAACGCTGTCGAGTCTCAGTGAGTTGCTTCCAGTCAACATGCCTGAGACAGATTGTTTTTTCATCCGTACATTTCCGTTTTATACCGTTTTTAATAGAGTATGGTTTGGGTGCTTTTCAGTAATTCCAGGAAAAATACGAGAAAAAGGCATTTTACTGTAATCCAGTCATCACGTTGTAATTTTTCGGCTGATTATTTAATCATCCTGAAATCAACGCTAGATTATCATTATTATGTCTCCTCGTGCATACATGAAATTACCGTCGTAGCGGGGCGCCCGGCTCAGATCACCTCCTAAAACACACCAGCCCATTTTCAATGAGATGCATTAGCTCCGCCTGGCAGTAGAGGGCGGTGTTGACCATCTGCCAGCTCAGACACATTCACCAGGGTATACAGAGGCTGCAGACATGAATTATGAATAGATATAGCGAATAAACGAAATATCGATCCCAAAAAACAAGTAAACTCGTTTCTGGCGCTGAACGCATGGCGGGCAATAACGAGTTAACTCGTTTCCGGCGCAGATTGTGTTAACAGATATACATCGACTTTTTACATTTGTCCTTGCCTTTGCGATATTGATCATCCTTCAATCAATCAAGGATTCACCTATTCATTTCAATGGTGGTATTAACTACTGTAAGGTAACATCACCGATAATGAGGAGCACCAGTCATTAGCACCAGTGACGAGACATAACAATGTGAGGGGAGACTGTCAGGTTTTAAACTGTGGATACCAAACAGAAGGTAAAGACGACTTTGAACTGTTAAACAGTAATCCAGAACAATTTTATTGCACTGTAAAAAACTGTGATTTTATAGTATGTCTGCACTTTATGTGCTCATTTTATCATTCATGTCTTTTCTATCATTCATGTCTTTTCTACTAAAACTGAATCAAGGTGGCCTGTTAGATCCTAATGTAAAAAACTGTGATTTTATATGTCTGCTCATTTTACCCTTGGTATTATTTGACTTATTTTTACTTTTATCTCTAACGGAACGTAGACCAATCTCGGTCACTCTCTTTGTCTGGGAACGCCCAAAACCAAATTCGGTCACGCCCCATTTTGCACGACATCCAGGCTTTTTTTACTGTCAGCGTTTGGGAATTTCATGTCGACAGGTAGGTGAAGTGAAATTATACTTATTTTAGAATATATATATCAAATTTCATGAGTATTCATCTATATTTAGTCATCTAAAGACTATTAGATATGAACGTATGTACCAGTAAAAAGTGGGAATCTCTAGAATGTGTTTTGGAATCTGTTTACAAGAGCGGGTAGCCTCTCAACTTAACGTTATACACAACACTTTCTGTTGTCAGTAGATGGCAGCATTGGTTTAAAAGGTGAAAATGTTATGACTACAAAATGACTACAAATCCCAAGACCTTTAGCACCTAGTTCACAGGTCAGCACCGGATTAGGAAAACGTGATCTGAGGAGCGTTAAACTATTAATGCGACCTGAATATAGTGACCGAGAATGGTCACCTAATTATCTTAACAAAAGTGCATCATTAGCATTATGTTTGTTGTCTAAAGGGGGAACATAATGGTACAATTTAAGATTTTAATGTTATCCGCATTTATTACATGGCGTTTTCACATTCGTCGAAATGCTTGCTTGTGATTGGTCAATAGCCCCCCGACAGCGGTCATTATTACACAATAATGACCGCTGTGGGACAATAATGACCGATGTGCGCAGCTGTTCGCAATCAAGCCCACATCAGTGCAGCAAATCAGACACACCTGCCGCGGCTGCACTGACAGCGGAGTGTGTGTGACGATTACAGCGGAGCCAGAACAGAGGCTGCCCGCGATAATAATAATCACTTTATTTGGGCTGACAGAGCCACAGAACTGCGATTTGTCAAATGAATTAGGTATATTGTTAGTAAGTTAGCCATGTAATAAGCGGGATAATGTATAGCTTTACTCGGTCATCATCGCAAAATAATTGACCTTCACTGACGTTTAAAACACCTCGCCGAGGCGGCTCGGTATTTTAAACTACGTGTCGGTCAATTATTTTGCGACAATGACCTCGTAGCTATACATTATCCCTTACATAAAGGACAAATAAAACATCGTAAATTTGTAAGAAACCTCAATGAAAACGGAGCAGGGTAAATTATATTCGCTATTGTTATGAAAATGTGATAGAATCCTATAAAAATGTGGACGAATTTGGTCCCCGTGACGTTAGGCCGCACTACCCGCTGGGTGCATACTCTGACCCTCATCATGTTCTGTAACAGATTACAGAAAGTCAAGAAGCCTATTGGAACGCAAGGTTCTAATCATATATCTGCATTATTTTATCCCACTTTACGCTTTGCTTTCGCTGCTCGTTTTACACTGATTTTATGTCTTATTTCTTACTGATGTAATAAAGCACTTTGAACTGCAATCCCCCTGTATGAAAGGTGCAGGGTTATTATTATTATTATTATTATTATTACAATGTGCAGCGGTCCGTCCTCCGCTTACAATGGGCAGCTTGAATTACCAGGTCCCAAAACCAATGCTTTAAAGAGATCTTTTATTTGTAGATCATTAACTCTTTGGAATAACCTGCCTCAAAACCTCTGCTGCATTTACAGTAAATTCACTTAAAAAAAATAATCTTAAATTGTATTTAACACTGTAAAGTATTTTTGTTTTGTTTTTTTGTTTTCCGTTTCTTTGCTCGCATGCAATTTTAGCCATCTCAATTGTTAGTTTCATTATGCATTGTGTGTTGAGTACTGACTTTTAATAATTTCGTTTTGCAATAATAATTGTTTTTGTAATTTTTTTGGTGTGGACCACAGGAAGACTAGCTGGTTGCTATGGCACCAGCTAATGGGGATCCGTAATAAAATAAAATAAAATCCTTACCCGTGTTTCTGTCGACCCCAGTGGCAGCGACGGCGGCGAAGCTGGGGGTGAAGCTGGGCAGCGGGGGGTCTGGGCTCTGGCTCTGGCTCTTACGGTACAGGCTGTTCATGCTGCACAGAGGAGGACGCGTCACCAGAGGAGATGGAAGAGAAGAGTGTATCCACATCAAGATTCACCAACGAGATGATCCTCTCCTTTTAACCCTTTCACTACCAAAGGGTTAACCCTTTCACTACCACACTACCAAATGGTTAACCCTTTCACTGGGACAATACAGAAGGTTAACCCTTTCACTACCACACTACCAAATGGTTAACCCTTTCACTGGGACAACACAGAAGGTTAACCCTTTCACTGCAACACACGATAGCGGTTTTCACAACCGCACTACAGACGGTTAACCCTTTCACTACCACACTACAGACGGTTAACCCTTTCACCACGACAGTACAGAAGGTCAACCCTTTCACTGCCACACTAGCAACTGGTTAACCCTTTCACCGCGGCAATACAGAAGGTTAACCCTTTCACTGCAACACGCGACTAAGGGTTAACCCTTTCACAACCACACTGCCGACGGTTAACCCTTTCACTACCACACTACAGACGGTTAACCGAAATAAATATAAATGGTTAACCGTCTGTAGTGTGGTAGTGAAAGGGTTAACCGTCTGTAGTGTGGTAGTGAAAGGGTTAACCTTCTGTAGTGTGGTAGTGACACGGTTAAATGGGACCTCTATCTTCTTGCAGTAGTGCTGAGCGACTGCTCGATTGCGAGAGTCGCCTAGCTGTACCGACAGCTGTTCTCTCATCTGGAGCCACAGCGAGCCACACGCAGGACTGTGAACCAGCCGGGATAATAAACGAGCTGTAGATGAGACGGGTGGTCTATGCCAAGAACACCCTCTAACAGGAGACAACATTTCTCTGTGAAAATAACACCAAAGGAACGACATGTTCTGAAACACCACCCTCCACTAGCGGTAATTTTCCTTTCCTTGCCAACTGATGAACCTCACGCATGGCATTAGGCTGCAACACTAACGAGACTGATATATCTGTAGCTGAGCACGGTCCGAAACACTGCTAATGAGTGAAGTGTGACCATCTCCGATGGGAGTGTGGACGTGTGAAGTACCTTTGGGCCTTGTTGTGGTTTGTGTTCATGGACTGGTAGCAGTCTCTCTCTGCTGGGTGGATACCATACTGCATGGAGTCCCCTGTGAAGCAGATTCATTCAAAGTAAATTAAATACAATGATAAGATTACAATATTAAGACTAGTACGGATGCGACAATATGTATACTGGACATTGGGGTGAAATAAATATAAATTATATATACAGTAGGCTTATAAATAGGCAAATTATACAACAATATTAAGACTAGTACGGATGCAACAACATGTATACTGGACATTGGGCCAAATAAATATAAATGATATATATTAGGCTTATAAATAGGCAAATTAATATCTGTAATCAAGGCTAATGTGTAACATGTCAGAAAGCCAAAGCAAAGTGACATCACTTCCTGTGCTGAAAGCGCGGTGCCGGTGCGCCCCCTATGGACCAGGGTTCGGCACTTGCGGCAGTGAAATCAGACGAGTCTGTTGTGTGAACGCTGTAGTGTGTCTGGCCACGCGAACGGTGATGAAAATAACTAAATAATGTTTGATATTGGCTTTTTTATTTTAATTTTTTACAGATATACCGATATTGTCCAACACTTAATTTACGATATCAACCGATGCCAATATATGCAGGGTTCCCCCCCCCCCCCCCCCCCCCCCCCCCAAAAAAACTAAATAATTTCAGGTAACTAACATTTTTTTTTTTTTTTTTTTTTTTTTAATTTCACTGGATGCATTCAACAAAGCATTCTAAATGTAAATCTGTGCATCTCCCCTTTTCCTCTCTCTCTCCCTCTGGTTCTCACTCTCCCTTTCTCCCTCTCTTTCCTTCTCTCTCCCTTATTTATTAAAATTGTCTTTGTATACCATTGCTACTGTAATTTTGTATTTTATTTACTTGTATGCATGTACATAACTGGACTTCTGTCCTTTTATACTTGCTTTATTAATACCAGATGCTTTTAAATGTTCCTTTGATGCAGTCAGAGATTGGTAAAGCTGAATTCTCCCACTATGCTCCCTTTTTATGGAATACGCTGCAAGTGAAACTTTGTCTAGAGGCACGTCCTACTGTGAATGCTTTTAAAGGTATGCTACGATTAGCTCTTCATGAAACATGTAACTGTTTTACCTGATGCTATTGCTGATCTGATTATGCTTCTTGCCACTGCACAAATGGCCTTCTGTATTTGTATTTGATTTGTATGTTTTTTGTTTAATGCCCTTGTTTTTATGTTGAAACTTGTTGTGTGCCGTGTTGGTCAGGACTCCCTGGAAGAAGAGATCTTGTATCTCAATGGGACATTCCTGGATAAATAAAGGATAAATAAAAATAAAATAAATAACCTTGTTTTTGTTGCAGCCTCCCACCCCCCCCCCTTCCCTCAAAAGGCGTTTGCTTTTTGGTCAGGCTGCTTTTGTATATAAGAATTTGTTCTTAATTGCTTGCCTGGGTAAATAAAGGTTAAAGTAAAAAAAATAGAATAATATTTTTTTTATAATAATAATAATAATAATAATTTTAAAACCGATACCGATCATTTCCGATATTACATTTTAATGCCAATATCGGACAATAATATCGGTAGGCCGATAATATGGGACATCTCTAGAAATAACCAGTGTGAGCTTTATTACTTGTCCTGGCGGAGGTGGTGGTGCAGTGGTGCATGATGCGGGCGGCGGGGTCCTTGTCTCCCTCCATGCTGCTGGCGCTGCTCCAGCTGCCCCAGCTCCCCCTGCTGGCCCGCACGCTGCCCTGCACGCTGCCCGACGAGCTGCCAGAGTCCGAGCCCGACTCGCACACCGCCGTCCCCCGACGCTCCGCAGCGCACTTCCGCCGCGGCCGCGTCAGACACACGCCTGGGAGACATAATAATAATAATAATAATAAATTAATAATAATAGATTTCATTTATATAGCACGCTTTAAAACCCTTTCACTGCCACACAACCAAATGGTTAACCCTTTCACTGCCACAATACAGAAGGTTAACCCTTTCACTGCCACACAACAGCAGGCTAACCCTTTCACTACCATACCACAGAAGGTTAACCCTTTCACTACCACACTACAGACGGTTAACCTTTCACTACCATACCACAGAAGGTTAACCCTTTCACTACCACACTACAGACGGTTAACCGTCTGTAGTGTGGTAGTGAAAGGGTTAACCTTCTGTAGTGTGGTAGTGAAAGGGTTAAAAATAACTGAAATCCTGATCAAGATATACCTACTTATACACCTGCATATAACCCATATAACTCTGTATGATAGCATGTACAATAATGGAAATTATATTTTTTTCATCTTACTCCCATCCCCCTAATCTAGTCACTATGCCAATTTTACTTTAACTCAAGTGTGTTTTTAGCCAAATACTAGGGGTGGGGGAAAAAATCGATACGTAGTAGTATCGCGATACTTTGCGTGGCGATATTGTATCGATACAGGGACGCCAAGTATCGATATTTAATTATTCATACAAATAAAATAAAAAAACGCTCCAGGCGGAGGAGGAGTGTGCTCACCGTTCTGTTTGAACGGGCTGTCTGCGTTCTGGCCACACTTTGGCGGTGCTTCCGATTTCGCGTTGGAGCAGCGGCTCCTGGTGTGGGTTCCGTTCGTGTTCCGTTCCCCCGTCCTCCACTCGGGTTCCTTCTCCCTCTCTGACATCACAACTACGCTGTGCTCAGGAACGCTGTGGGAACAGACAGGAATACCAGACTTAGGGATGGGTACAGAATCCGGTACTTTTAGCTCTTTGCCCGCCAAACCCGAGAAAAGTCGGGTTATCTCGCAATGCGTTGATATTTCTCGGGTTTTGGTCCTTTGATATTTTACTTTGATCCCCGTTCTATACCGTCAGCCGGAGCAAACTAGGTGTCTCTGATTCATATGCCTACGTTGGAATTGCAATGCCGATCGAATCTCACCAGGTGGCAGTATCGCCTACCCTTTGAACTATTGAGTGTCTGAACTAAACTGTCTCTGTCCTGCTCCCTTTCTTTCCTGGCTCGCTCTGAGGGAGCTCTTGCAGAGAAATCGCTAGGAGATCTCTTCACCTCAAAACCTATAGTTTCCCGTATACGAGTAATTACATATAAACAAGTAATCGCGATCGCCGATGGGATCATTGGATTAATACTTTTTGGAATACCTTCTGGCTAAGGTAAGGTATATTCTATGTCTATTTACCGAACCTGAAACATGTTTCTGTAACGATCACAGTGTCGTATCTTACCGGACCTAAACCAAGCTTTTAGTAACGTTCGCACTTAAGACTACCCCCCCCCCCCCCCCCCCCCCCCCCCTTGATGATTTTGTGAATGCACATACGTATGTACATGGTATATACCTTTGATTTGGGAGTATTTGGTGCTTCAGGCGATCAACCAGGACGATTTGGGATTATTGCATAAAACGCATCATATCTCGCAATCTATGAAAAAATACTGGATTATTTTGGAAATGGGGCGATGTTTTGTCTCCATAGCTATAATACAGAACACACGATGGGTCTGCAAACATCGCTAAAATGGTCAATAACGCTGGTGCCATTTAGCAAAGATGACGAAAGCTGATGGCAGTCAAAGAGTTAAGGGGTATCCGTATCGACCAAATCACGTCGTCACTACCGAGTACAGATTCATGCGAGATCCACCGGTGCCAAATATTTTTTTTTACATTTTTCTTATTCCAATGACGTCAGCGGTAGTTTACCGCGAAACAAAACCTATGAAGTGTGCAGCACGTTCACGCGCACAATACACGCTTACCTAGGATTTTACTCGATTCAACAACAAAGCAGTCGGGGCAATGGCAAGCCGAAAACGGTCGCAAGTGTGGTTACACTTTACAAAGCTAGATGCAGACAACGCTCGCTGCAATATTATATTAACAAATTCTAAATAAATAATAATGATAATAAATTATTTGAAGTTTGGACACATTTTTTACAACTGAAGTAGGTCGATTACATTTTTAGAGACTAAAGTACCGGAAAAAGGTACCGTTGGGTACCGGTATCGATTCACAGTTACCGGTACCGGTATCGGTTCAAATGTAATAAATAATAATAATACAGACTTGTGTAAAAATTCCAAGTCACAAACAGGAGCCTGTGTCTCCAAAAGGCACAGAGTAATATGTCAACCAATAAAAAGCTGGGTCAAAATGGTTTATCAGTCCACTTAAAATGTATCTGTAGCCCGCAGCCAGACTGATGGAAGTAACTCACATGATTGACAGGGAGGAAACCTCTTGTGCTTTAAAAGGCTCATGTGATTGAGCCAACAGCATAACACCACTGAGGTTTGACTTGAAATGTATACTACAAACATACTTCACAAGATGCAGCGCATACAGCTATTCTGACGAAGATCCCGGTAGAATCTGACACAATTATCTCTCCAACAGCAGCTGCTCTCTTGACAAGTGTGGAATGTCAAAGCCTGGTATAGATGTTTTATGGTACTTCTTAAATTCAAATTTATCGTTGCATGTCTTATTTTAATCTATTGTTTGATACGTTTTTCTTTATGCTCTGAATGGTATACAGCAGCGGTTCTCAAACTACTCGCAAGTTCGCAACTAAAAGAAAATTAAGATCAACTCGGCAGCTGTGTGTATTTGCTATGTCTCGCCCCTTCATCAATGGAGGCCGACACACAGTATTCCAATACGCATCTCACTACATCCTGTGCATGTATAATCACAGGAGGGGGGTCTGGTCTTTTGGGTGTAACCTGGACTCGCAATGTATGGTCAGAAGCGGTGCCGGTTGGCCGCGATGAAATGGGCTCTGCGCATAACCAGCTGCTATACCACACTGAAGTGAGGTGGCTATCTCGAGTAAATCGCATTTTAAATGACGCAGCAGGCCTCCCACTGTCTGAGCAGGAGGCAGCGGCGCGCAATGATCTTTCGTGTGACGAGCTACTGAAAGTCAAGTTCACTGGACAGGCCCTCGCAAAGTTCTGGATACCAGTCCGGAACGAGTACCCAGTGTTGTGTAATGCTGCGCCGAGAAGGCTTGTCCCCTTTGCATCAACATACCAGTGAGGCCGGATTTTCGGCACAGACATTAATAAACAATAAATACAGATCTCGTTGTCACGTTGTTTGTAGAGCTAAATCTATATTTTATATTATAGCTATGGATACAATACCATGGTCATTTGACAGTAATTATCTTCCGTTCAAGATGCAAAAAAGAAAAGAAATTTCCATCCATACGTTCCCGTTTTATACCGTGGTGAAAATGAGTATAATTTCGGAATGACCCGGGCAAATTCCTGGGAAGCTGGTTATAGCCTGCAACGTATATTATACTAAAGCCATTGGCGTTTTGTCCCTACACACGCTACTATTTAAAAATAAAATGCATATGATAGGTATTATGTTTCATCATGAATGCATGAAAGGGGGGGGGGGTCTTTTCTGATTAATTGATTGCCAATAACGGCATTTGTTATTACCACAACACACGCCGATCAGGGGGATGGGTATGAAAACCATGCACGATCAAGCTGAAATTGACGTCAAATTGTCCTTAGCTGTGGTCGGTAGTATTCCAACAAGAATATTCCAATTATTTGATCGCCATCTGGTAGATCGTATGTCCATTTTGTCCAACCCACCACAGCATAGGGATCGGGGGTCCCGAAAACGATTCAATGCGATCGGGTGAAGCCCTAGGTTCCCCATTACTAGAAAAGAGCGCCCGGAGCCTTTTGAGTGTAGCACCCGGTCTGGAACAGGGGTTACTGCACTCTCGATACTGCCTACTAGCAGGATCTTGCCAGTACTGCACCTTCAGAGTCCCAGTATGCCTTTTACAGGCAACATACAGGTCCCTGACATTGAATAGGATATTAAAATCGGAAAAAAGGGAAAACGATCTAAAAAACGTATATATATATGTTTTTGCCGTTAACCGTTGGTGCCCAATAACGTATATATAAGTGTTAACACATTGGGCGCCAGACCTGAGATATCCCGGGTTAACTCGCCAGCGGTTGAGCGCCAGGCCCGAGATTTCTCTGGTTTTGATCCTTTGATCTTTTTCCTCTGATCCCTGCTCTAAATCATCCAGATCATTCTAGCCGTCCCTGGCTCGTTTGTATATGTTTGAATTGCAATGCCGATCGACTATCACCAGGTGGCAGTATCATCTGTGTCTGAACTGGAATGGCTTGGTGTTGATACACTGCCTCCTTTTTTCTCTCCCCTTGGTAGTGGCCCCTCCTCCTGCTTGAACAGAAATTCACATTGATCGCCTCGAAATTCTGTTGCCTAAGCGTATTTGACCATCGAAACGTGTATAGACATATACACTGTAGGGATGTCCCGATCGCCTTTTTTTGCCCCCGATCCGATCCCGATCATGTGATTTTAAATATCTACCGATTCCGATCGTTCCTGATCCGATCTTTCACATTAGTAATCAATTTTGACACATTTGTGTCAGAAACTGGCGGAGCAAGAAGCCCCTCTGTTGCCTATAGTCCGGGGCGCGAGCGCGGCGGCTCTTGTTATTTACATTCATATGTGCTTCATATGAGAAATATTAAAAGTTTCAATATATGTTTGCACATTAGTATACATTCAGTGTTCGACTTACGTAATGATTAGCTCCATTCTGGTCTGAAACGCCGACGATAATCCTCAGTCACACAGCAAATAATGGCCGTTATCTGAAAAGTTAGTCTGAAAACTCCGCCTCCTGCTGCTTCATGAGTTTTTCCTCCACACGAAATGTCCTCCTTGCAAACATTGCAATTGCTGTTTGACTGGCTTGACTTTCTATTTTAAAATGCTTAGTTACAAACCTCTAGCAGCTGCTCAAGTCAGTGGATAACGTTTCAGGGAGCAACGTGTTGTTGTGATGTGAGCGTCTAAAATTAAGGGAAAGTGTTTGTTGCAACGGTGTAAATTAAAGGGGATGTGTTTGTTGTGGACAATTATTCTGCTCTGTGTGACAATAAATACATTAATGATATATTATATGTAATTTAAAACCAAAACTAAGGCCTCCGTATGAGTTTAAGACGTGAACATGGTCATGTTTGTTGAAAAAAAAAAAATAAAAAAAAAAATCTTTTTTTAACTGCCGATTTTTATTAAAAAAGATTCCCGATCCCGATCCTCTGAAAAGCACGTGATCGGCGCCGATCCCGATCACGTGATCGGATCGGGACATCCCTAATACACTGGTAATCTCGATGGCGATGCGATCACTTGGAATTATTCTTTCTGGCTAAGGTACATTCTATGTCTATTTTACCAAACCTGAAATGTGTTTTTCTAACAATCACAGTTCTGTGTTTCACCGGACGTAAAACATGCTCTGCAAACACGATCACAGTTTTGAGACCCCCCGCCCCCTTGATGATTTTGTGAAGGTACATATGTATATGTATTTTATCTCACGATCTATGAAAAAAGACTGGATTATCTTGGAAATGCGCGATGTTTAGCGTGTAATAAACTACAAACTACAGTGTGTGGAAACAAACTATTACTCCCATGTTGCACTACAAGTAATGTTTGTCAAATGCGCCACACCAGTCTCCACAGCTATAATACAGAACACACACACAGCTTCGCAAACATAGTGAAACACCGCGGAAACGACTATCAAAGCTGGCCATCTAGCGGTAAAGATAAGGGATAAGCGTGGCGCTGAATGTGTTAAGTGTAACTAAATAAAATGGGGTTGTGGTATAAAAAAGTTTGAGAACCCCTGCTGAGTACATCATACAGTAACTTACGGAACATCAAAATGAAAATTAAGTGTTTGATAGAAGGAAATATGAATGTTGTGCAGAAGGTTTCCGTACCCAGAGGCTCCTTCCGCAGCCTTCCTGCGACTCCTCCTTCCCTTGTTATTCCCTGATGGAGCTCCAGTCTCTGTGTCCTCCGCTCTCTTCCTCTGGGCTTTGCAGTCTTCTCTGGGCTGCAGAGACAAGGACAGCACAGTGATGTTTGCCTGCTTTGTCTGATCGAAGCAAGAGGGAGCAATGTTTTGTTTTCACTTACACCATGTTGGGTCCCAGGTTTAATTAAATGTAATATTACTATATTATTACTACAATCCTTATAATATTACTATGGGGACACAAGATGGCTGCAGAGGGTATTGTGACATCATTCCTGGACTCATGGACAATCCCTCCCACCCACAACACACGGACTTGGCTGAAAGAAGGAGCACGTTCAGTGTTAGACTGAGACTCCCTAGATGTAACACTGAACGGCACAGGAAGCCCTTCATTCCGACAGCTATCAGACAGCATCACTGTGCCTCACTGTGCCTCACTGCATCACAGGGTGACAGTACAGCCTGGAGAAATCTTCCTGGACACTTTAAAATGTTTACACTTCTCAAAATCATCCTGGACACTTTAAATGTTACATTTTCACACTTATTACTGTACATTTGACTGTATATTTTTGGTTTGATAGTTTATATTTAAGATTTTAGAATGTGTATATACTGTACATACCAGAATGTATATCCCGGACCGTATTCTATTCTATTTTTAATATTATTATATTCTTATTCCTATTTTAGTCCCATTGACTACCTAAATGTTTATTGTTGTTCAATGTGAGCGATCTGTAGTGCCGAATTTCCCTCTGGATTATTAAAGGATTTCTATTCTATTCTATTCATTGTTATAATATTACTATGGGGGACACAAGATGGCTGCAGAGGGTATTGTGACATCATTGTTATAATATTACTATAATCGACAGATACCTTCAAGTCTAGACTAAAAACCCACTTCTACTTATTAGATTTTCCAGATGCTCACTGACTCATGCCCTGTTTGCTTGTGTGTCCTCCCGTAAAACTGAAATGTAATTGTTGTCTAGATGTTGTCTAGATGTATCTACCCTCTGTACAGCACTTTGGTTGACATGGGCCATGTTTAAATGTGCTCTTTAAATACATCTGATTGATTGATGGGGGACACAAGATGGCTGCAGAGGGTACTGTGACATCATTGTTATAATATTACTATGGGGGACACAAGATGGCTGCAGAGGGTACTGTGACATCATAATTAAATGAAATATTACTATGAGGGACACAAGATTACTGCAAAAGGTATTGTGACATCAAGTGAAAACAAAAGATAGTTTTGATTCCAGTAGAAATGATAGAATCTGATGCAGTTAGTACCAATCAATCGTCCTCACCTCCAGCTCAGACTTGTCCCTGTTCTCCACGTAGCGCTCAGCACAGGCCTTCTCCGCCGGGCTGCACGTGAGCAGGCCGGGTCTGGGTCCTGGACCCACAGTCACGTTGTCTGGGAAACCAGCAGGTGTTTCCATGGGAAACATAACAGCCGGCCCGCCGCCCACCGCGGGGCTCTGGGGGAGCGCGTCCTTAAAGTGCCTTGTTGTGTTTTTATCCAGCTGAGTGATAAACGCAGGCTCACTGTGGCTGCTGTTGCTGCTGCTGCAGACCTCTAGGTCTGGGGTGAGGAGGAGGAGGAGGTCAGGGGTCAGGTCCTCCTCACGCTCCTCCTCTGCCGCCATGGCGCCGGGCGCGGCGGTGGCGGTGGGGGAGCTGGGCTTGTGTTTGCTGTAGTAGACGGAGACCTTGTGCTTCTTCTGCTGCTGCTGCTGCTGGGGGGCGGGGGGGATGCTGGACGGGCCTTTCTTGGAAGAGGACTGAGGGCGAGGGGCGGGGCTATTGGCCAAGGCCGGAGAGCCCCGCCCCTTCCCCTTGTCCGAGGTGTGACACGTGTCCACGTAGCTCTTACAGCTGCCCTTCGTCTTGCTGCACCGGAGGAGAAGAGACACAGGGAAAACAAACCAGTTAACCCTTTCACTACCACACGACCAAAGGGTTAACCCTTTTCACTGCGACAATACAGAAGGTTAACCCTTTCACAACCACGCTACAGAAGGTTAACCCTTTCACTACCAAAGGGTCAACCCTTTTCACTGTGACAACACAGGTTAACCCTGGTCACTGCGACAATACAGAAGGTTAACCCTTTTCACTGCCACACGACAAAAGGTTAACACTTCCACACAACCACGCTACAGAAGGTTAACCCTTTCACTACCACACTACAGATGGTCAACACAGTCTGTAGCGTGGTAGTGAAAGGGTTAACCTTTTGTATCGCGGGTAGTGAAAGGGTTAAATAGGGGGTTTATACAGAACATTTACCTCATCAAAACGATGAGTAAATACAGCTGGGACCACTCACGGTATAGGTGGAGGGGGAAAAGGGAAACGTTCGTACTTGACTCCGTTAGGTGTGATGTTGTTGTTGTTGTTGTTGACGGGGCCGTTGTCCCGGGTCGGAGCGGAGCTGCTTCTGCTGCTGGGGCTGGAGAAGTCACTGAGGATGTACTGAGCCTGCTGGACGGCCATCAGACACACGCCGAACAGGGAGAAGCTGGAGGCGGAGGACAGAGGAACATCTGAGCACACTGGGTCACAGAATAGAATAGAAATCCTTTAACACTTTGAGAGCCAGTCCGTGTTTTCCTTTTTACCCCCTTGAATGCCCAAATCCACTCCAATGTTAACGTTAATATCGCCTAATCTATGTTTTAAATTATGTCTATGTGTCTAATCTGCCCGTCGCTTATCAAAGACTAATTTAATAAAAAAAAATTATAAACGTGTAAACATCTCCGAGGCAGCGTTCGCTTCTTCTCTTATTCTGCATGTGTGACGTGTCTGGTGCTCCCAGCATGCAACGCTGCTGTGATGTTTACACGTTTATAATTTTTTTTATTAAATGTTTATTAGCAACGCCGAGCTTTCAAACCATCACGTATCTCTGTCCGAAACCCTCGTGCAACTGTGAGCACCTTTGAAATGTCTCTGTGATACTTGTATAACGAACGGTTTGGGCAGAACCAGTCCTTCATGGTCAACATAGGTTGGTTGGCTATGGGCTTGGAAGTGACTGTGGATCCACTCGGTGCATCACAGTCACGAAATGGGCTACATGAAGACCCAGCAGCACAGCAGCCACTGACCAGGTGAAGATGAGGGTGACCACCCAGAAGCTCTCCTCCCAGCTGGGACCGGGCACCACCTGGGCACAGAGGGGCAGCATGTGGTGGGGCAGCGTCACGTTCAGCGTGAAGGGGAACGAGGAGCCGCGAGAGGTCACCAGGGTCAGGTCCCTGATCACCCAGGAAGACGTGAAGTCTGGGGTGAACCTGAGGAGGGAGGGAGAGGGAGGGAGAGGGGGAGAGAGAAAGAGAGGAAGAGAGAACGAGGGAGGGAGAGATGGTGAGAGAGGAAGAGAGACAGAAAGAGGGGGAGGGAAAGGGGGAGGGGGAGAGAGAGGGGGGTGAGGGAGAGAAGAAGAGAGAGAGAGAGATTAATTAATCAGGACCAATTAATACAAATTAAGAATGCAGGAATGCAGGAAAGTTCAAAATCACAAATACTAAAGTTACAATACGAGGGAACACAAAAAAAATATGTCTCAATGCAACTATGTTTCACAGGGACACAGCGGGCTGGACCATATATATATATATATATGACCAAAAATATCATAGCACAATATTTCTACACATTTTCACGATTCACGTGGAAACGATGTGCATCGCGATACTCTTTGAATGAATAAAGAGGAAGGGAAGAAAGAGGAAGGAGAGGAGGATGTGTGTAGAAGAGGAAGGGAGAGAGAGTGGAGAAACGAGTAAAAAGAAGATGTGGGGGAGAGAATGAATACACAAGTGTCATCTTTCAGACCGCGTAGAAGTAAACACAGCCTAGGAGGTACGACCACAAAAGACGTATCACCCCGATATCATTATTCACTTCTCTATAGGGAGGTGTAGTGGTTACATCATTGTTGTTTCCCACGCAGTCCACCTCACTTGAAATTGCAATGTATTTCCAATAGACACATTTCTAAATCGTCTCGTTGAAAACAAATAAAGCATGAACATTGGCATGGTTTACTTTTCTGTGTGTATTCATCCACAAACTATAGCTCAACGTCAAACAATTCGCAATTAAATCGTAAAAGTAGCAAAATAACAATGTTTACGTTTTCGTTCACTGAGGAACTACACTTCACTTTGGCGCTGCTGACTGACGTTAGGTAACGTTAGCTCTTAACACATTCACGGCCAGCCATTAGATGGGCCCCATTCTAGGAAGGCCAGCGTTCCCATAACAAACGTTCACTGTGCATCACATTGTTTGTAGAGCTAAATCTATATTTTATATTATAGCTATGCATCCAATGTCATTGTCAATTGACAGTATGAACCTTCCGTTCAATATGCCATAAAGAAATAATTTTCTCATCAATACGTTCCCGTGTTATACCGTGATGAATATGAGTGTTATATCGGAATGATCTGGGATAATTCCTGCAAAGCTATTTATAAGGCGCTAAGCTAATAACGTTAAATCGATTAGCGTTTCGTCCCTACACAAGCTAGAGTTAAATATCCAAATGTATATGACCGGTATTATGTTCCATCATGAATGCATAAAAGGGGGGGGGGGGGGGGGTTGTTTCTGATTACCAATAACGGCGATCTGGTGAAGCCCTTGCTTCAGGCTAACAAAAAAGTCCGCCCGGAGCGTAAAAAAGGTGACACCAAGCCTGCAACAAGGATTACTGCATTCTCGAGACAGCGCCAATACCAGGATCTGGCCGGTACTGCACTTTCCGAGTCCCAATATGCCTTTTCCAGCCAAAATACAGCTCTGCGACATTGAATAGGATATTAAAATAGAATAAAAGAAAAAACTAGTTAAAAACGTATATATACGTGATTGGCCGTCAAGCGTCGGCTCCCAATCACGTATATACAGTACGTGATTGGCCGGGAATGTGTTTATGCAACGTGTTAGCAAGGCTATGTACAAAAATACGCTATTTACATTTACTATTTACATTAACCCCAGGCTGCAAAAAAGATCTGATCAGATAATGTTAACCAACGTTAGGTATTTTAGATTTCACTGATAACTAGTTAGCTCGGTATCAGCGCAACTTTCATGCATTCATGATGAAACATAATACCGATAATATAGATGTGATTTCAAAACAGTAGCGTGTACAGGCGAGAAATGACAACGTTTTAGTGAATTGCACGTATTGCTGCATAGCGTAGTTTTCTGGGATTAGACAGGATTATTCTAAAACTATAGTCATATTCACCACGGTATAAAACAGGAATGTATGGATGAAAAAAGTATTTATTTTTCTCATATTGAACGATAGATACTCGATGTTAAATGGGCTATAGTATTGTATCCATAGCTATAATATAGAATATAGTTATAGCCCTGCAAACACAGCCACGTATTCCTATATATTACAGCCTTGCGCTTTTAACAACACATCACGCATATCGCGGTGGCGTCCAAAGTATTAAGGACAAATTAAACAACCTCATAACAAATTTTATTTCAACCAAAAATGCTTAAACAATAATGTTAGTGATAGAAGGGAACTCATTTTGTGCAAAAATGGAAAGCTTGCCAATGTTCATGAGGCAGAATTATTACAATAGCCGATAATACATTTTCCCAATGATAAATCCCTGTACGGGTGGACCGCGCTGGAAACTAAAGTGACGTCAGACTACACCTCCATATAGTGTAGGGGTGTAAATATTTGACCCTACAACGATGCGATTACGATTCTTCAGGCAACGTTTCAATGCATCATGAAATCTCTTAATTTGACAACGATTCGATGCGATTCGATGAATTTTCGATCAGTTAATTCCCCCCCAAATTTAATTTTTTTACACAAATGTGGCTGGGGGAATGGATTCACTCAGCATAAAAAAAGCAATAAAAAAATCGACATATAAAAAGAACAATTCCAATTAGGGATGTCTGATATTATCTGCCTACCAATGTTATCGGCCGATATTGGCATAAAAATGTGATATCGGAAAATATCGGTATCGGTTTTCAAAAAAATATAATACTTTTTTTTCTTTTTTTACATTCATTTAACCTTTATTTACCCAGGCAAGCAAGTAAGAACAAATTATTATTTTATTTATTGTCAAAGTATGCATAATGTTGTGTTAATTACACGACAAGAGATATGTAAGGGATAATGTATAGCTACGAGGTCATTGTCGCAAAATAATTGACCGACAGAGTTTAGAATACCGAGGCACCTCGCAGAGGTGTTCTAAACGTAGTGAAGGTCAATTATTTTGCGACAATGACCGAGTATAGGTTATCAGTGTTGGGACTAACGCGTTACAAAGTAAACGCTACTTACGTTACTGAATGGTTCGTCACTGCGTTATTTGCGTTATATACGGCGTAGATTGATAGCGAGCGGTAGTGATTATTATTATTATCCTCATATCCTGTCTGCCTGGCTGCGGGGGAACGCTATGCTGGGGGCGTGTTTTGTTTACTATTCCTGATCCTGACTGATAATGGCAGCGCCCAGGCAGCTACTCGCGTATTTCTCTTTTGTCGAGCGAAAAGAAAATAACGTTTTAGTTATGTCATTAGTGTTTTGGCTCAAAGATACTGGAGTCTAACGTTAACTACCAGGACTCATCCAAATCCACTCGCCACCCGCGTAGAATGATACGAGGCGACACACAGTAAATGGGACGGAAAACTTTTTTCAACTACTTGGAGAGAGAATATACAGTACAACATGGAAATGAGATAAAGAAAATGTTTAAGGGGCTGCTGGACTAACTTTACATCTCGACAGACACTGGTGAGTGCAGTGATGTGAATGGAAATGAATGGAAACTCAAGTTGATCAACGCATTTTGACTACAAATCTGCCAGGGAATCTCATCAATACTAATCAAACAATATAAATATAGTCCTTTCATGCACAATTGATATCCTAACTATTCTAACGTTGCAATGCACGATTGATATCTTAAACAACGTTGCAAGACTGTTATAATGAAACGCTCCGGCGACAGATATCAAGGCTGTTCCTCAAGCACTTATTTTCAACCTAGAACCTAAACGTGCCTGCGCTCAACCTCCCCGAGCAATTAGGCACGGTGCATTTCTTATTACGTCGGGACATTTGTGTTTGTGTCAGATTTGTGTTTGTATCTAGACCACATTGCTTAGCAGAGTTCAGTGATGTGAATGGAAACTGTCAAGTTGATCAACCGATTTTGAGTATCTGTATCTGGCTGCATGGGAGCAATTTTTTTTCTTCTTCAAGTAACTTTTCACAGTAACGCATTACTTTCGGGTGTAAGTAACTAGTAACGTAACGGAGTTACTTTTGAAATGAGTAACTAGTAAAGTAACTGAGTTACTATTTTTCAGTAACTAGCACAACACTGTAGGCTATACATTATCCCGCTTATTACATGGCTAACTTACTAACAATATACCTAATTCATTTTACACCATCGACAAGACGAGATCAAATGCAGACGCAGTTGTTGTGTGGCTCCGCTGTCATTATTATTATCGCCGGCAGCCGGCAGGTGTGTCTGATTGCACTGATGCAGTGTGTGTCAGTGGGCTTGATTGCTGCAGCTGCGAACAGCGGTCATTATTGCTCGGCAGAGCTCCGTTATCGAGTAATAACGGACCTCTGCCGAGCGCTATTGACCAATCACAATCAAGCATTTCGGCGAATGTTAAAACGCCATGTAATAAGTAATGTTAATTACCTGAAATTATTCAGTTTTTGGGGCGGGGGGGGGGGGAACCCTGCATATATCGGTATCGGTTGATATCGGTATCGGAAATTAAGAGTTGGACAATATCGGGATATCGGCAAAAAAGCCAATATCGAGCATCCCTAATTCTAATCGATTCTTACATTTTCAAATCGATGCAGTTGAATCGTCACCTTAGGATCGATGCATTTAGGGCTGACCTTCGAAGCTTTTTTTGGCAATCGAAGCTTCGGGGCCGAGCTTCGATTTTAATTCGAAGCTTCGAAAAAAAATAAAAAAATAAATAAAAAAAAATATTTTTTTTTAATATTTTTTTTTTGTATCTTATGTTGTGGGACTTGTACAGCACTTTCGTAAACGTTGTTGTTTTTAAATGTGCTCTATAAATAAAGTGGGTTGGATTAATTAATGAAGTAGCCCCTTTCGTGACTGACGCATCCAACAAGGTTTCACTCGGCTGTGTGATTTAATTCAAGGTGGATCGCTGTTGTCGTTTGAACAACTTCAGATTTCATGGGAACTACCAATCCCCCAAATCAAGAATGTTTAAGATGAATGAAGTAAGATTTTGATTATTTGAAATATGGCCTGTGTAGACTAAACTATGCACAGAATTATGTCAGTCTACAAGGTCCGGATTCTACATGGTCCGGCAATGTAGACCTTGTAGACTCCACTACAGACCAATTATCAGTGAATGTTCATGCATTTTTAAGAAGGGCAACTTCCACAAAAAAACAAAGAACTCACCAAAACATCTCAGTAGCACCTTATCTAAATGTTATATTTCATATATGGAAATTCATATTTATTTATGTATTGCATGCATTTCTACATTTTATTTCCTATTTTGTTTATTCATCCCAGTATCTTTCTTTCTTATGTGTGGAATTCTACAAGGTGCGCGCACACACACACACACACACACCTACACACACACCTACACACACACACACACACACACACACACACTTACATTTAGTCATTTAGCTGACGCTTTTATCCAAAGCGACTTACAAGTTCTGTACGACAAGACAGCAAGAAGGGTACAACTCTATCAGCTGAGTAACAATGTTCATCAAAGTGTTGCGTGTTACAGTGTAGGTTAGTTTATTAGGACAAGTGCATGACAGTAAGGTTAGTTAGGGTTAGATCATTTTTTTTTTTTTTTTTTATCATTTCAGATAATGGTTGAAGAAGTGAGTCTTTAGTCGACGGCGAAAGATTGGACGGGATTCGGCTGTCCTAACACACACACACACACACACACACACACACAAATCGAAGTAAAAAAAAAAAATTGAAATTTTTCTTTTTTAATTTTTTTTTTAACTTCGATTTTTTTTTTTATCGAACGTTCGAAGCTTCGAAGCATTTAAGACAACCCTAATTGTTACACCCCTACTATAGCGCTCAGCGGAGCTTGGACAGCGTGCACTGCACTCACGCGATGGTGATCTCGGAGGAGGAGTTGTGCTCCAGGCTGAAGGAGCGGCACTGCAGCACCTCGAAGCCGAAGCCCTGACACATGTAGCCGTTGATGTTCATGGACATGACGGTCAGCGGAAGCTCCCCGGCGTTCTCCACCCTGAAGCTCTTCCTGATGGCGAACAGCGGCTTGTTGGTGCGCAGTCCTGGGAGAGAAGATCAAATCAAATCAAATGTATTTGTAAGGCCTGACAAGTTCAACACATGTTAATGTCCCCATGGGCCGGACACGTCCTCTTTAAACAAGTCAAGAAGAAACATCACAATAAATCAAGAACAAAACAAAAACACCATGAAGCCCAAAACATTTGAAATAAATTAAATAAATGCAACACTTCCAGACACACCCCACGTCAAGGTAAGGAAAAACTCACAAAAACCTAGCAATAGGAAAAAATGCACCACAGGCAATGTGGAGGAGAGAAACCTTAGAAGGGCCGTTCAAGGGGGGATCTCCCTTCTTAGATGTCGGTGATAGTAGTGTTGCTATAAAACAGGCGAAACACACGGAGTGCCATTACTATTTAGTAGGCCTGTCCCCGACTAAGGATTTCTATAGTCGACTTTGATTGGCCAAAATGTGCTGATAGTCGACTGGTAGTAGACTACCACCCCACCCCATCATTCCATTTGGGCTGTGGGCGGTGCTTAATGTCTGAAGGCTTCTTGTCCTCTGTGAAAGCATGCAATTGGTCCACTGATGGATCCATCTTTATATTTGTCTAGTGTGTTCATTAGACGGGTGAAATCCTCTTGCAGTGCCTCTGTGCCCGTTTTCTTAGGCAGTTAGCCTCGCTGGTACGCGCGCCATTAGTGTTAGCCACGCTTCTAGACCTCTTTGCTTTTGGAAAGAATGAGTAAAAATATATATATATATATAAATATAAATATATAATAATATAATATATATATAAAATATATAATAATAATAATAATAATAATAATAATAATAATAATAATAATAATAATAATAATAATAATAATAATAATAATAATAATAATAATAATAATAATAATAATAATAATAATAAGAGGTTGGCAGTCGACTATTCGACTAGTCGGGGTCAGCCCTACTATTTAGTTACCGTTTAGATGCCGAGCAATCTAACCCACTCGCTTACTCATTGACCATATTCATATACCACAGGCTAGAGAGGAACCCAACCTGAGCATGACTTGGCTGTCGTCGTGTGAATAGGTCTAATGGTTAGCCCCTAGTGGCGGTTCACAGGCATGGCACCTGGGACTTGTGTTTACATTCTGCTCTCATGCTTCGCTTCTATAACGCCATCTCTCCATATCCACCGTATCACCGTGCGGATTCAAAACCTACTGACACAATGAGCCCAATTTTGTCACACAGGAAGACTCCTAGCTGGATACTCAGAGATCCAGGACACAGAGCAGCGCAAGAGATCATCTCTTTATGCTCCTGTGTGCTTATTTTGGTCGTCACTCGTTGGCTAACATACAAGCACTCATTCATACTCGTACTGTACCTAGACACACACCTGTTTGCATACACATGCACGCACACACACACATAAATACTTTCACCCCCCCCCCCCCTAATCCTCCCCTGTTTATTTCTTTTGTACATCTATAGGCTGTGCATGTGTTTGTTTGTTTGTTTATGTGTATGATTCTTAACTCATTCAGCGCCATCACTTTAATCAATATGGGGAGACTGCGAAATTTGCGAGTGCTTAAAATATATCTTATATTATAGCTATGGGTCTAATAACACCGTCGATTGTCAGTGAGTTGCTTCTGGTCAACATGCAAAAAACAGATTGTTTTTTCATCCGTACATTTCCGTTTTATACCGTTTTGAATATGAGTATAGTTTTGGTGATTCTTAGTAATCCCAGGAAAAGACGCGATAATAGCGTTTTAGTGGAATGCACTTATCACGTTGTAATTTTTCACCCGATTATCGAGTCTTCCTGAAATCAACGCTAGATTATCGTTATTATCCTTCCTCATGCAAGAATGAAACAGGGCTTGTAGCGGGGCGCTCGTCCCATCCCCCCCACCGCAGCCAACGGTAAACAGCAAACACACAGTCCACACACAGCTTCGATCGCGGGAGAAAGAAATATCAGATCAACGCAAGATTGGATATATAGTGTTCTTACATTGTCTCTGATGTAATGCAAAAAAAATTATCCAATTATCTGATCGCCATTCCAAATACTGCTCGTGGAGGTCCGTCCCACGTTGTCCGGCATTGCATATGGGGGGGGGGGGGCAGCCTCGCAGATGTATCGTTGTAAACGCTCGTCCTGCCGGAGTATTTAAACCCCGCCCGCACGGCTCAGATCGGCCCAGAAAAGAAACTACATCATTCCTAATGGAGTGCAATACCGGCAGGAAGGCGTAGGCGGCGGTATTTGCCCTTTTGCGTGCTCAGACCCATTTCCCAATGATAACATCAGGCTGGATGGATGAAAAATGAAACGATTAAAACCTGAGTTTTCTCGTGATTGACGCTGAATGAGTTATCTCATTCACTGCCAACAACGATTATACTCGTTATTGGCTGCCAATCATTGAACATCAACAACGAGTATACTCGTTATTTGAACGTTATTTCTTTTATTCGATATTTCTATTCATTACAGGCCCACTGACTCTGGGTTAACATTGGGAATCGCATTGAGAATGCCTAGGTGCAATACCGGCCGCATCACGCTACACGGCGGTATCGAGCACCCTTTCTAACATTGTATCCTGGGCTGTGGGATGGCCAAGGGTTTCGGGTTACATTTTTCCTTGTCGGGCAAGACGAACGGTTCTGCCGGTTACATTGAAGCCCGTCAAATATGCCCGATCCATATGTTATGGTGGATTATGCCGTAGAGCAAATGGACATTGGATGTACCAGATGGCAATCAAGAAATTGGAATAATGTTTTTGGAATACTCCCGGTCGTAGGTAAGGACGATTTGACGTCAAGTCTAGCTTGATCCTGCAAGGCTTTTGTACCGATTGGGCTGATAAGCGTTTTTAGTGTTGAATACGAATGCCGTTACCGACAATCAAATAATCAGAAATGACCCCCCCCCCCCCCCTTTCATGCATTCATGATGGAACATAATACCTATATTGTAGATTTGATTCCGGAACAATAGCGGGTTCAGGCAAGAAACGGCAACGTCTACAATGGAATCGAAGTATACTGCCATAACTAAGCATTTCATGAATTACCATAGACCGCTCTAAAACCATACTTATATTCACCACGGTATAACACAGGAACGTATGGATGGAAAAATTATCTCTTTTTTTCAACTTGACCGGAAGAAACTCAATGTCAAATGACTATAGTATTGTATCCATGGCTATAATATAGAATATAGATTTAGCTCTACAAACAAGGTGACTAACTCCCATCGGTTACAGCGTGGCAATACTACCACAGGATAAGGCTAATCCCCGGCGGTCAATGAGTTAACTGTGTTTTTATTTTGTTATTGGTGTATATGTGTATATGTGTATATGTGTATATGTATATATGTATATATATATATATATATATGTATGTATGTATGTATGTATGTATGTATGTATGTATGTATGTATGTATGTATGTATGTATGTATGTATGTATATAATGTATGTATGTATGTATATGTGATTATATATGTATATTTGTACTCCTGTTGGGGCCTCTTGGACCAGATCGACATTGTAAATAAGAAACCTGTTCTTAATGTTTTATCTGGCTAAATAAAGGTTAAAAAAAAAATCTGCAACTCGTCATCATTTTCACCTAAAAAGTTGTTGATAAACCTAACCTCAGTGGAGAGACCTGACATCCCACCCTAACCTAACATAGAAATGATGATGATGATAATAATAATCCATTTCCAAAGATAATGATTTATTTGTAATTTATTTATTTTACTTTGCAGCTTGGCTGTTTAACCCTTTCACTACCACACTACAGAAGGGTAACCCTTTCACTACCACACTACAGACGGTTGACGCTTTGTCATGTGGCAGTGAAAGGGTTAACCTTCTGTAGTGTGGTAGTGAAAGGGTTAACTATTTGCCGTGTGGCAGTGAAAGGGTTAACCTTATGTATTGTCACAGTGAAAGGGTTAACATTCTGTACTGTGGTAGTGAAAGGGTTAACCTTCTGTAGTGTGGCAGTGAAAGGGTCAACCCGTTGCCGTGTGGCAGTGAAAGGGTTAACTAGTTGCTGTGTGGCAGTGAAAGGGTTAACCGTCTGTATTGTCACAGTGAAAGGGTTAACATTCTGCAGTGTGGCAGTGAAAGGGTTAACCCTTTGCTGTGTGGCAGTGAAAGGGTTAACCTGCTTGTAGTGTTGCAGTGAAAGGGTTAACCATTTGGTAGTGAAAGTGGTAGCAGAGGCGCATCAGTCTCACCGTCCTGACACTCCATGAGGGTGGACTGGGGCACGTTGAAGCGCAGGGAGGCCCCCGGGCCGGGCAGCTTGCCCCCCACCCTCAGCAGCTCCTTGGCACCGTGGCCCCGCACCCTCACCATGTCAAACACCGTCAGGTTGTTCCTGAAAACAACGACCAGTTCACACAATAACTGACATCTGACGAAGGATTTGTATAGTCGACTTTGATTGGCCGAAATATCAGGGTCAGCTCTAATATAATAGTATATAAAATATGCACTAACGTTACACTTATGATTCATCATTAAATTACCTTCTGGTCACATGCCCACTGCACCACATACTGTATAACATCAAGGTGAACCTGATCAATATTTGAACATTTCTTCAACATACCTGATGATGAGGATGGTGGTGGTGGGTTTGTGTTCTGAGGGACTGAAGACCACGGCGACCTCTCTGGTCTCCCAGGGCTGGAGCAGCAGCCTCAGGACGCCCTGGCCTCTCTCCCCACCCAGCTTCTGTCCTGCCTACACACACACGGAGAGACACACACACAGACAGACACACACACACACACACACGGAGACAGGGACACACAGAGAGACACACACACACACACAGACAGAGACAGACACAGAGACACACAACCACACAGACACACACACACACACAAAGGAAGGAGCAGGTTGGTAGGGAAAGCACACAGTAGAGCTGGGGAAATATTTCAGGGAAAAATAAATCAATATTGAATTGTTTGATTAGAATCAAATCGACTTGTAAAAATCCTGCAATCCATCTTTTCATCTACGCCTTTTTTCAGTAGATGTGTGAAGATTTTCACTGAAGGTTATTTCTAGCAAGCCTCCCGACCAGCAGAGTTTCTGCCGAACTACTGTGGAAACTCAGATCTTTTGACAACAATGGACAGGGTTCCCAGACATTGCAAAATGAAATTCACGGACTTTCAAGTACTTTTCCAAGCACCATTTTTCTTTTAACTGCATTTTTTTTATAGAAAATATAATATATATATAATATCCAATATTTATGGCTTAAACCCAATTTCTGACAATTAGTTACACTTTAAATGAAAAAAATTATATTTCTTGATTCAGAACAATTTGATCGTGGATGAACAAAACTTTCAATGCGAATGGTTGATTTGAATTTCAAGGACTTTTTAAGCACCTTGTTAAAAAATTATCTGTTTTCAAGGAATTCCAGGCCTTGACTTTTCTTTTCGTGCGAACCCTGAATGGAAGATGCCGACCCGCTGAAACCATCAAGTCTAATCCAATCAGGACCATGTGAATCGAATCAGTGCCAATACCCAACACACACATACACGCACACACTACACTTCTCCAAGAGGTACACACTCATTCTGAATGGCCACATATACAGGTTCCAAGGTATGGAAAAGGAATTTGCCCACTGTTTGCTTCTATTGTCCTGTGTGTGTAAGTACAGAGTGTGATAAGGATCCCAGATTGGCAGCAGGAGGTGTTCAGTAATAAGTAGTGCTGTCAGGCGATTAAAAAAATGTATCTAATTAATTACAGGATTTGTAATTAATTAATCTAATTAATCGCATTTTAATCGCATAACCATTTTATGCCTGATATTCTATAATCATATTTCAAATTGCATGTGTCCAGATGGCAGAATTCAGTACTGTATCTACAAAACCTTCTGTTTAATCATCTTCCATCTATTAATTTGCTTAGATTTTTCAGGTCTGGTCAATTTGAGCATGGTGTTATTCACAGTCAAAGATAAAAAAAAAATGTATTGATATTCTCATTTGGTTCATTACAATTGACTCAAAATAAAATGTTCATTCAATCAATCACCGTGCAGATTGATTGATTGAATGAAAATGTTATTAACAGATTGCAGAATGGGTACAATACAGTACGGCTCAATACACACAATTGTTAAGGGGATGCAGACCAGAGAAAGACTTTCGTCTTGTTTACATCAGGGTCCCCCATTTTCAATTCATAATGAATTGTAAGTAAGGGTGCAACTTGCACCGTGCAATCCATTCTTTGTGGATCTAGCCCACAGTATTTCTGACACTGGGAATACATTCCCTGAGATTCATAGATGTCACTAGAATCAGATACCAAGAACATGCAACCATATTAATGGACCATATTAAAAAAAAGTCTGTAAATGTGTATTCTACATTCTTATGGAATGAATGAGATAAAAAAAAATATTAAAAAAAATAAAATTATAAAAAAATAAAATAATTTTTTTTTAATTAATTTTGAGTTCATTTTCATAACGCGATAATTAGCTGTGTAATTAATTAATCTAATTAACGCGATAAACCGACAGCCCTAGTAATAAGAGATGAAGCAGCACTGTAAGGGCCTGTGTCAGCTCCTTTCTGTCATTCATTTCTATGCTACAGACGCGACAGGCGCGCTCCTTTTCCCAGCGCCACGCCTCGCGTTTTAGCGCTCTCGACGGCCAGCGTTTTTGGGGCGGAGCGCTCCCAGCGCCTAAAGTTGAAACTAGTTCAACTTTTTGAGAGGAGCGCCGCTCATCAAGGTAACTTATTTCGACCGATCAATCAACATCGAGCAAGTGGCGGAGCCGCGGCAGTCGCGAGACTCAGGAAAACGCTCTGAGCATGCATATTTTCGCTTTTCAAAGCGGCCCGCCTTGAAAAAAACGTCCCCGGTGGACACAAAGCCTAACTCCATGTCCCAGGGTGTTACAGTGTGTTTACCTTGGGGAGAGCAGCCAGAAGAGTGAACTCCATAGTGCTGATGTTGACGGACAAAGGGCTTATGTTAAACCTGATGAATGGAAGAAAAGAAGAGAACAGTTTATTTTATTTTATTATTATTATATTTTCCCCCTCCTTTTTCCGTTTTTCTCCCATCCCAATGTTAGTCGTTATGCCAATTCCCAATCCTCTTCCTGGTCGTTGCACACTCTACCCCCTACCGTCGGTCTGGGAGGGCGGAGACTATCGCATGCTTCCTCCGACACATGTGTAGCCAGCCCACCGCTTCTTTTCACCTGGCAGCGCGGACTCTCACTGGGAGAGTGTAACGTGTGGAAGGTCACACTACCTCCCTCCAGATCCTTCCCTCGCTGTGCAGGCCCCCCGACCAAACTGTAGAAGTCGCTGTGTACAACGACCAGGACCCACCCCACCGGCTTTCCCACCCGCTGACTCTGCCAATTGTGTCAGTATGGACGGCCGACCAAGCCGGAGGCACCGCAGCTGGATTCGATCCCACTGTCTCTGCGGTGGTAGACAGACGCTTAGTCCGCTGCGCTACCTGGCCGCCCGAAGATAATCGTTTTAACTGGGACAACAAGCACTGGATCGTTGTTATTAAAACATTTTAAAAAATAAAGAAAAGTGGTGCAACTCTACGTCCGTCCGTCCCACTCACTCATTAATACATTTATTGATTCAAATTTTTTTACGCAAAAATCTATCTTTTTAAAATTGTAATATATCAATATATTAATAATATAAATTATCTGGTCATTTTATGCCTCTCTATAATTATGCCAATTCTATGCAAATTGTATGCCTATGTCTGTATGAAAGGTGCTATACAAATAAAGTGTATAATTATTATTATGAATTAATTCATTCAGTAATGCATTCAAACGTGGCTCGCCGGCATGGCACAGAGTTTACTCTATGGGAGAATACTTCACATCAACACTGACTAGGGATGTTAACCCTTTCACTGCCACACGGCAGAAGGTTAACCCTTTACTATCACACGTTGCACACGTTGTTGAACTTGATCATGCATATTTATTAGAAAATTGTATTACAGCACTATGTTATCAATACACATTTATAAAAACGAGGCATATTTAGCCAGAATATGTTGCCAGAACAGTAAAAAAAAAAATACCACTGTTACCTACCCGCAACCCCAATTTGGGTCGCGACCCGTAGTTTGAGAACCACTAATCGATCGTTAACGTTATCGATGATTGAGTAAGGAACATGCTTATAATTTGCAACCCTAACACTGACATGACATACCACTTGGTCAGGAGGTCCAGGGCGTCCAGAGGGGCGGGGTACAGAGAGAGGGCTCTGATCTCCACCGACACCACGGAGGCCGAGGGGTTCTTCAGGGTGAGCAGCTTCACCTGTGTGATCGCAAAATATTATCATGTTTGTAGTTTCTGTGTTAAAACACATATTCTCTTACAGCCTTGACTAGTTAATATAGGGTTAACTAGTATAAAGACACTAGGAGGACAGTGTCTTATAACAACGGCCACGGTTTAGGAGATATGACATTTGGCCTGGACTCCCGTGATCTTCGTGTGAAGACATAACAAAGTCCCTAAACCCATCTTTTGTTTTCATTTTCTCACTAGGGCATTTTTGTTTACCTTTCTTGTCGGATCGGTTATTAAGTGGGCATCTTATGTATGTCATGTCAATTATGTATTTATTGTAAGTCTGATCAGAGCTCTGTCTCACTTTCTGGTCAGACATTCGTGTGTCTGATTGTAAACTGAGCTCTGTGTGGCCACAGAAATTTAAACTATGTTCTATATTTTTATATATATATACAAATGGACTCGTCTGAATTTCTACAGTTTCACTGTTTGGCTCATTTAGAATACTCCACAACAGCTGCACGTGACAAACACTTTCAGTCTGCTGCGTTCACACGGCCCTAAACTCTAGAAACTAGTGCCGTCATCTTCCCTTTATTCATTTGCTTAGATTTCTCAGGTCTGGTCAATTTTAGCATGGTGTTATTCACAGTCAAAGATAAAAATAATAGAATTGATATTCTCATTTGGTTCATTACAATTTACTCAAGCCTAGTAACAGACACAGTATTTCTGACACTGGGAATACATTCCCTGAGATCCATAGATGTCCCTAGAATCAGATACCAAGAACATGCAAATGGTAATAAAAAAAAAAAAAAAAAAGTAGATAAATGTTTATTCTACGTTCTTATGGAACGAATGAGATTAAAAAAAAAGTTAAAAAAATATATATATATTTTATTTTTATTAAAAAAAAAAATTTCGTTAATTTCTATAAATCGATCATTTGCTGTGTAATTAATTAATCTAATTAACGCAATAAACTGACATCCCTAATAAAAACCATCTTCCAGTGAACAGGTACGAAGTGGTGGTATCCCCCACCTTGCTCTCGTTGACAGGCGTGGCGCCAAAGTCTAGAGGCGAGGACGTCTCCACCGGGAGTCTGGGCCATCTGAGAAGACGAGAGGATTCCACAAGGATGTGGTCCATGTACTGATTGATTGATTGATCTCGAACCAACACACATAACTATCACAACAAATTGATAAAAGGTTAACCTTCTGTCGTGTGGCAGTGAAAGGGCTAGTGTGGTGTGTATGTTTGACCTGCAGGGTAGTTGGTCTTTGCTGCTCTGCCATCGAGAGCAGAGCTCAGCAGCCAGTCTGCTGTCTACAGCCCAGGAGGAGGAGAGGGAGTCTGGGAGCAGGGAGCGCTGCCACTGGGCCCGACCTGGAGGAGGAAACACACCACATCCATCACACAGAAAATGGGAAAAAGAAAGCTTTTAGGTTTTCCGCACCTACTGCGCGGAACAATGTCCAGTCCGATCTGAAGATTCAAAGCTTGGTAACCCTGAATGTATTTAAGGCTGGTGAAGCCTATTGTAACCAGGTTTTCTGTGTGCAAATGTTTTATCTGATCATTTTGTAACATTACTTTTATCTGTAATGTCTATGTGTTTATTTTGAAACTTTGTGTTGCTGCTATTCTTGGCCAGGTCTCCCTTGTAAAAGAGGATCTCAATGGGACAAAACCTGGTTAAATAAAGGCTCTCTCTCTCTCCCTCTCTCCCTCTCTCCCTCCCTCCCTCCCTCCCTCCCTCTGGTTAAATAAAGTCTCTCTCTCTCTCTCTCTCTCTCTCTCTCTCTCTCTCTCTCTCTCTCTCTCTCTCTCTCTCCCTCCCTCTCTCTCTCCCTCTCTCCCTCTCTCCCTCTCTCCCTCCCTCCCTCCCTCCCTCCCTCCCTCCCTCCCTCCCTCCCTCCCTCCCTCCCTCTCTCCCTCCCTCCCTCCCTCCCTCCCTCCCTCCCTCCCTCCCTCCCTCCCTCCCTCCCTCCCTCCCTCTCAAAATACAGTGGGTGTGTCACTTTGAATAGACGGTCTCACCTGCTGCTGACAGTTGGAGTGAACAGGGTCGTCCACACTGTTCCTGTGTCTGGAACACCAACTCTCCCTGCTGGACACCATAATAATAATAATAATAATAAAACTGTATTCCTTTCATACAGAAACTGCAGCTCAAAGTGCTTCACAACAGAAAAGGCATAAAATGAGCACCTAAAGTGCAGACATATAAAATCAGTTTTTCACATTAGGATCTAACATGAATGAATGAATGAATGAATGAATGAATGAATGAATGAATGAATGAATGAATGAATGAATGAATGAATGAATGAATGAATGAATGAATGAATGAAAACTTTATTTAACAGATTGCAGAATGGGTACAATACAGTACGGCTCAATACACACAATTGTTAAGGGGATGCAGACCAGAGAAAGACTTTCGTCTGGTTTACATCAGGGTCCCCCATTTTCATAGTGACATTTATGACATACACAACATACATGACATCATGACATTTATGACAAAGGGACATACATGACAAACAGGTATTGTTACAAAGGGTCAGATTAAACCGAATATATATATTTATTGCTTGAGATCCCTTGTATAATATTTGTATATCGTTTGATATCTCTTGTATATTCTTTGTATATATACACGGAATATCCCTTTACCTGGGTACAAACCAGACCATAATATTCGCTCTCCTATTGGACAGCGACCCCTAGGCGCCAACGACCATACCCCCAATGGCAAGTTCAAAGGCAACGCCAAGGCATGTCTCAACATGTCCAGGTTTGCGCAGTAATACGAGACAGAACTGAGGTTGGCACTAGATAATTCACCTTACGTATAAATACGGCGCAGGTGGAAACAGCAGCAATTCGTTCATTACTAGTAAAGCCTTCACCACGAGACAACGTGCCGTGAAGTGGGCAACTTTGCCTCTGAATAGAGCCTTGAGAACCGCGTGCGAATAGATTGCTAAAGTGTCAGAGTTTAACGCAGTATCGTTGAGTTCGACTTATTCTAATGTGAAGTAATAGTCTATCATTTATAGTGTATCGTGCGGCTACCGTTCTTCAGTGACCAGCATTACCACCGGTTCGTCGTGTATATAGCTAGTGCACTTATCCAGGCTGGGCGGCCTAAACTCGTGCCACCACCCGAGGAGTCCTAGACGAGAACCGTTGGATATGTACACCGGAGAACCTACCCCGGCGACTGCAGAACCTTTTCTGGTTGGATTATATTGCTTTGGTACCGTGACTGCTGGAGCAGAGAACCGTCTACCCCACTATCGTGTGGGATCTACCCCAGTGAGGAGCATCCCTCGAGCCCGCCTCTAGGAGGAGGCTGGCTAGCTTTCATCCATGCTGTCGGGCATACTGGATTATAGCTGTTGCTTTGTCTACCGATCAAGGGAGTACTGCACTGGTTCCTGTATCTGGAACCTCGTTATTCCTCGTTGACCCAGACTTTGCACCCGAACATTCCTCTACCCTGCCGGCTTACACCCGGAGGGAACCCCCCAGTGTCTCCAGCTGGTACTAGTGTGCCTTATGTAATTGCTATGCTACAGGTGGCGTCAGTTTAGACCCATCTTACTATTCTCATTGACTTACGCTCTTGACCTACTTTACGTGTGTTCTTCGCCTTACAAGCGCGAGTATAATTCTCAATCTGTAACTTAACGTTGCTTGCTCTGATAATAATAAAACCCTCTAAATAGAACTTTATGTGTCATTGCCGTATTCTTGTGTGGGTGTTCACCATATATATTCATGTACTGTATGGCCAGTAATTAAAGTACATAACTAAGTAGTGGTTTAATAATACCATACTCTCAATAGTCAGGGAATTGTACCCCTCAGTTACAGGTATATAGTACTGTAACATTTGTGACATATACGATATGCAAATATACAGTACTGTTACCCAGAGATCCTAACAGAAACTATATACATACGGTGGGGAGAGAATATATACATACGGTGGGGAGGAGACTGTCTATTAGGAGGGGGTGGGGTGGGTTTGGGCATTTACGGTGGCCAGTTTCGAATTGCAGCCTCCCGTAGGTGCTCTTTAAGAGCGGTTTTGAATGTGGGTAGGGATTCAAATTTTTTGTACAGCTGTGGGTAGGGCGTTCCACATTGTTGTGGCATAATTGCGAAAGGTGTTTAGTCCCTTGTTTGTGCCGAATCTGGGTTTAACATGATTTGTGGAACTCCCTCTGGTGTTGTGTTCGTGGTATTCACTGACCTTTGGGAAGTATTTTGACATGTACATGGGTACCTTAGTGGTGTAGTGTATCTTGTAGACCAGGCCCATTGCAAGTTGCTGTACTCTGTTGTCTACTCTAAGCCATCATAGGTTGTCAAAGTGGGCAGGGGTGAGGTGGGTTCTAGGAGTAAGGTCAAGCAGTAGTCTGACCAGTTTGTTTTGTGATGTTTGTAATTTTGTTTTTAGCACCTTTGAGGTTCTTTGGTACCATGAGGTGCAAGCATAGTCGTAGTACCCTTGAATGAGTGATCCTGCCAGAGTCTTCAGGGTATTCTTGTTTACCAGAGAGGAGATCCGGTACAAGAATCTAATTCGTTGGTTGACTTTTTTGATTACATTGGATGCCATTTTGTCACAGGAAAGATTTGCCTCTAGGATGGAACCCAGGTATGTAATTTCATTTTTCCTTGTGACAATATTGTCACCCACTGTAACTGAGAAGCCGTCGGTCTTGCTTAGTTTGTTATTTGATCAGAAGAGAATGGACTCTGTTTTGCCCATGTGTAATGATAGTTTGTTATCAGCGAGCCAGGTGCAGATTCTGCCGAGTTCTGAGCTGAGGGTTTTTTCTACCTGTAACTTGTTCTTGTCAGAGACCAGCAGGGCTGAGTCGTCCGCGAACAAGAACAAGTTGCAGTCACAAGCTGACGACACGACATGTCATTTGCATAAATTAGGAACAGTAGCGGTCCTAGTATGCTTCCTTGTGGAACACCACAGCTCACTGGGAGGGGGTGGGATAGAGTACCGTTTACCTCCACCATCTGTTCTCTCCCCTCCAGGTAGGATTGCATCCAGCTCACTGATAGACTATCAAAAAAACCAATTGCTTTTAGCTTGTCAATCAGAATGGAGTGATTGACAGTGTCGAAGGCCTTTTGTAGGTCCAGCATGACCATGCCGCAGTATTTGCCCGCGTCCACCTCTTGTTTGATGTGGTCGTTCAAATAGAGAAGGCATGTGTCAGTGGAGTGGGACATCCCAACAGGCCACCTTGTTTACAGTTTGATTAAGTTTTAAATAGACAATAATAAAAAAAAATGCAATAAAAAGTGCAATAAAATAGTAGAATAGAATAGATATTTACAGTGCAATAAAATAGTTCTGGATTACTGTTCAACAGTTCAAAATCGTCTTTACCTTCTCTGTTTGGTATCCACAGTTTAAAACGTGACAGTCTTCCCTCCTGTTTTATACCCACTTTGACCCTTCAAACCTCCCACTCAGGGCAAACCTCCCTCTCAGGGGAAGTTCCCTCTCGCAGGGCGCAGTTCTAGGCCTGGGTCCTACACAGATACCCACACAGTTTAATACCTGACAGTTTTACAGACAAGACTTTACAGACAATCACTTCCAGCTCCCAGCGGACCTTCTTTCAGGGCCACAACATACCACAGTTCTCCCTGCCTGTCCATCACTCAGGCGGGCGACCCACGTGATTATAGCAAGTGAAAGTGAAAATGGCCCAAATCCTATCCAACATGCACATCTGGCATCATTAAAAAAAACAAAAAAAACAACAACAACATTAATCTTCTTTATAGCGCCATTATTTCTTCTTTCGCGGTGGTCTGATCTGGGCAGGCAGGCAGGCCGTTAACGTCATCACATCAGCTCACAGTCACACGAGGACAAACATTAGTCCAAGCTTGAGCTGTGAGATTTCTATCATTCTGCTGTGACACACCGTAGCACAAACATTTACTCTTGTGGCAAAATAAAAGCCTCGCTCTCCTGAGGCTTTTGCCACCCAAGTCCCTCGAAAGTCAATGAAAAAAACGTATCAGCTGGTGTTAAGGTCAACTAACTAACTAAGACTTATTTGGTCAATTGAATTAATTGACTCAATTCGTCAGCTTTTTTATTTATTTTTTACTGGATGAGTTATGACGATAAAGGCCATCTCTCTGCCATCACAAAAATATTGGCAATATGGCACAAGATTTAAAGAGCACATTTAGGCCCCGTTTAGACGGAAACGCTAGCAGGTGAATCCGCAAAAATATTTTTTCGGATGTGCCTTTCGTTTATACGGAAATGGCGTTTTTACGGGGTGAAACCGTAAAAAAGTGAGACCACCTTCCAGGGTGGAATTCCTAGAAACGCTAAACCTTTGCGCTCTCATCTAAACTGTCAAACCGCATAAAACGATGACGAAAGGGTTGTCAAGGCTCTCGTCGCGTGTACTGCTTACATCACAGGCATGCGCCAGTAGCCTAGAAGCGTAAATAAAGCATGTCTGATTCTATCCATGGCGATCACCTGAAGGCTACATTGGCAGTACTTTTAAATACACAAGAATCTGTCCCGCGGCGTGACTGGACCCACTGTCTGTGAGTGACTCTGCTTTGGTCCAATCACATTCCCCACCCACAGTCTGCGAATCAGAGGCAGAGTAGGGCGGGTCTTCACAGCACGTCATGTGACATATGCGCCAATCGTGTGACAGCGGGGCTCCGTTGTCTCGAGTTGTTACAGCCTCGTCTGCACGGAGAATTCCATCCCAAAACGCTCGTCTAAACGCAAAATTAAAAGTGAAACCGTAAGACGACTTTTGCGGTTTCTGTTCAGACTCTCTCCGTCTAAACGTAGCCTTAAAGAGCTCCTTCCGCACGACCGGATTCATTGGCCTGCCGACAACGATATACGTGATGTTACAGATTTGTTCATTAAAGCAAATATATTCCATTACCCAACAAAATAGTGGAGAAAAACCTCCTTCAAGACAGCCTAGTATTATTACCTTGGCCCGGGGTGGAGAGGAGCTTTAATTGCATTTAATTAATAAAAAAATACATATGATAATGTATTGTACGTTATGTCATATTACATTATATTATAATTAATCTGCATATTATATTAAACTATATTTACACTATAATACTATTATGGTACTATATTATATTGTATATATTAGGGCTGTCCCTGACTAAGGATTTGGATGGTCAACTCTGATTGGCCAAAATTTTCCATTAGTCGACTATTGGTCGACAAAAAAAAGAAAAAAAAAAGTACTGTACTGTATAATATTTTTATTTTATTTTTATTTTTTTATCATTCCATTTGGGCTGTGGGGGTGCTTAATGTCTGAAGAAGTCGACTGAAGGCTTCTTGTCCTCTGCAAAAGCATGCAATTGGTCCACTGATGGATACATCTTGATATTTGTCTAGTCTAGTGTGTTCATTAGATGGGTGAAATCCTCTTTCAGTGCCTCTGTGCCTGTTTTCGTAGGCAGTTAGCCTCTGGTATGCGTGCCATTAGCGTTAGCCACGTGTCACGTATGCCTCTTTTCTTTTGGAAAGAATGATAAAAAAATTTAATTATAATAATAATATTATTATTATTATTATTATTTTGTTTTACTATTCGACTAAGAGGTTGGTTAGTCGACTACGGCTCCTTTTGACCGATTAGTCGACTAATCGACTAATAGGGGTCAGCCCTAGTATATATCATGTAGTACTATATATCTCATATCACATTATATGTGTGTTGTATACACTATTATATACTATACTATAGGGCTGAATCGGTCGAAAGGAGCCGTAGTCGACTGCCAACCTCTTAGTAAAAAAATAAAATAAAAAATAAAAAAATTTATAAAACAATATTTTAGTTTTAAAACATTTTTTATCATTCTTTCCAAAAGAAAAGAGACATAGAAGCGTGGCTAACGCTAATAATTATTTTTTGCCAATCATAGTCGACTATCCAAATACTTAGTCGGGGACAGCCCTACTATACTATTATATACTGCAGGTATACTACCGGTATACTGTAATGTAGTGCTGTACCGAATGTAATTTTTTAACATTCAATTGAAGTATTCGAATGTCTATAAATTTTTTTTCTTTTTATAAAATTACTTCATACATTTTTTTTTAAACTAAATCCTCAATTTGAATAAAGTGATTAATCTGATTAAATTAGTATTTTTCTTTTGTTAAATCAACTTTCTTTAATGAATATAACTCATCAGTTTCGTCAACATAAATAATCCAATAAGGGCACGGTTGGTATGAAAGTGATTGTGACGTCGTATAGTATAATATTATAATATTGGTGTAGCCTAATCTTTAACTGCAACTGTGAAGAAAACCCCCATTGGTTTAAACAGATTGAATAGACACAAAAAAAAAAAAAAGTAAAAGAAAAAAGAAAAAAGATTTGAATGTTGATTTAGAATTCGAATGTCAACATTATGATGGAAGCTTCGAAGCATCCGGTACAGCCCTACTGTAATGTGTACTATAATGTGTACTATATGTATGTACTGTAATGTGTACTATATGTATGTACTATGTATGTGTGTAAATGTAAAAAAAAAACGAAAGAAACGCAAGTCTTCAGGGGTAAGGGCCCGACAAGCCTATGGCTTCTCCCTATAGCCCTTTTCAGACAATTGGACAATGCTGCAATAGCAGCTGGTAAAACTTTGCCGATTTATGGAATGACCATTGTGTATGTGTCCAAAACCCGAAATAAAAAATGACTGAACTGAACCGAGTTGTGTCGTGCAGCGGGACGCGCCCAGGCCTCTTACCTTGGCCGGGGTGGAGGGGAAGAGCAGTGGGACGTGCAGGGACGCGCCCAGGCTGGTGTCCAGGCGGAGGGTGGCCAGCAGGGGGACAGGCAGGGTCCTGTTGAGCAGCCTGAGGGACAGGAGACGCCAGCAGCCCCGGGGGACCGTCACTGGACTGCTGCAGTTCACCACCTGGCAGACGGGGGGCGGCAGAGACCCATCCATCAAACCCCCAGTGACATAGCATTCGAGTGTGGATCGTTTGCCAAGCAACTGTTTAACCCTTTCACTACCACACTACCGAAGGGTTAACCCTTTCACTGGGACAAGACAGAAGGTTAACCCTTTCACTGGTAGTGAAAGGGTTAACCTTCTGTAGTGTGGTAGTGAAAGGGTTCAAACTAAGGCTGTCAATCGATTAAGGTCGCTTTCACATTATAGTTTGGTGGACTCGGTGCGATTCGGGGGTGAAGTTGCAACATTGTTGCATTCTTCATTTGGTTCGGTTTGTTGCTTTCACACTGCGATTTGTCAAGTGCACCAAACTTTCTGAACAATGGCATGCGATCGAAAAGGGCGCTCGTCTATTTGATATATAGAATCCCAAAAACAGGCTTCAGGGACAGCTCTACAGCGCACATACACCACATTCTGCGAAGCAGCCCAGCGCACACACATACACCACATTATTCTGCGAAGCAGCCCAGCGCACACACACACACCACATTATTCTGCGAAGCAGCCCAGCAGACACACATACACCACATTATTCCCCGGAGCAGCCCAGCGCACACACACATTATTCTCATATATTGCTGAAATGCTGACGCAGTTTCTTAATTTTGATGTGACATTGATCGATTGTTCAATTGAAGCTCATTGCCATCATTCTCTCGCTAAACAACTTGTACACCTCGTTGTTTTTGTGAGTGGCCACAAGCAGCTGTTTAATTAGCTCCTCTGACCATATTTCTATCAGGGCTTTTACCTCCTCATTCGCCCACGTCTGTCCACGAGACATGTTCCACGCATGCTTGTTTTGCAGTGCGCGACGCAGTGTTTGTTTTGTTTCCTTCTACTCAAGATGCACAGTTTATTGGGTGACTTCCTATATTTGGTCTTGCGTTTGGTCCGATGAGCATTCACACCACAAAAGTACGCACCAGGGTTCACTTGGAAGCGAACCGAGACCTACGTTTTCAGGCGGACCAGAGTTAGCTTTTTTGGTCCGCACCAGAGTTTGAATGAGCTTTCACACTACCCCAAACCAAGCGGACTATCCGAGGAAACAAACTCTGGTGCGTTTAAAGCGGACCAAACAGCTCTGGTGTGAATGCGACCTAAAATATTTAATCTGATTAATCGCATGATTGTCCAGTTAACTCGTGATTAATCGCAAATTAATCGCATATTTTTTATCTGTTCTAAATCTACCTTAAACAGATATTTTTCAAGTTGTAATACTCTTATCAACATGAGAGTCAACAAATGCTTGCTTTATGCAGCCATTTAACACCCTGGATGACCTTCATGCATTTGCAAATTTGCATCAAATTCAAAACAGAGTGATGCACAAAATAACTTAAAAAGAAAATAATAATTTAAAACAATGAATAAAGTGTGCGTGAAATAATAGGGGAAAGAAAACGTTAGGAACTTGTTACATTCACCCACACAAGGGCTGAGGACTCACCCCCCCCCCCAACCCCCCCCCCCCCCCCCCCCCCTCTCTCTCTCTCTCTCTCTCTGAGTCAGAAACAAACATAGTATCAATGAGAGTATCAATAATACACCGGAGTGAATAGTGAAAAAAATAGTGGCGTTAAAAGAATTGTGCGTTAACGCGCTAATAACTTTGACAGCCTTAGTTTAAACGTAGTTCACCTTCAAAGCATGTTTGAGATGCTAAACTAATTGAGGGTGTGTTTATGATGAGGTGGGACTGGTATAGCAGTACATTACCTGGAGTAACCCCTGGGACGTGTGCGAGAGGCTGACGTTAGTGATGGTGAGAGGCAGGTGGAGGGTGTTGGTCAGCCACAGGTCGACATGGTCTGCCCCTCTCTGCCTCACCTGGAGGAGGCTGGACAGATCCCAGCCTGGCCCACTGAAGACGGGACAAACAAACCCAAACAAACCCCAAAAGTCAAATTATGGCTCCTCGACAATGTTAAAAACTAGATTATAAAATGTATGAAAATGTTGTCTGATAACATTGTTGTCTGTGGCTACGTTTGTACTGCACTTAAAATTTACATGTCTATGTAGTTTTGTCATATTGTTATTGTCATATTGTTATTTGTGGTCATGTTTTGTATTGCATAACTGTCTGAGACCAAGGACCACAATGGAAATAACAACATTAAGGAGTACTCTGCGAGATAAGGCTCAGTGGCCTCGTGGGTAGAGTGTCCGCCCTGAGTTCGGGAGGCTGGGAGTTCAAGCCCCGGCCGAGTCATACCAAAGACTATTTAAAAATGGTACCCATAGCCTCCCTGCTTGACACTCAGCATCAAGGGTTGGTTTGGGGGGAAGTCCTTGCGACATACTAGCGTCATGTCCAAGGGGTGTACTTGTACATCAAGCTGCCTCACGCTACGGAAACAGGAGATAGGCTCCTGCCCCATGTGCCGTTACGGCTCGAGAACCATTGGTTCTCAAAGGCAAACTGCTGCGAGATTAGAGGCTTCTTGAGGCGTCGTTTGGAGCAGCAATGCTTCATTATTAAATCAGGTGGCTTGAAGTTGAGATTTACCGCGATGGCTTCATTATATGATATGATAATGAATGATGAATGTCTAGCATGGAGTATGCGATGGAAAGGACAGTAATGTCTCGCTATAGCTTGCGGGTGAAAACCACTTCAAAGTGTCCAGTGTTAAACTGAAAGTGTCAAAGTGTCTAGATGTAACACTGAACGGTGCAGAAAGACCTTCATTCCGACAGCCATTAGACTCTATAATGCATCACTGTGCCTCACTGTGCCTCACTGCATCACTGCATCACAGGGTGACAGTACAGCCTGGAGAAATCTTCCTGGACACTTTAAAATGTTTACACTTCTCACAATCTTCCTGGACACTTTACACTTTATATTTTTACACTCATTACTGTACATTTTACTGCATACTTTTGTCTGGATAGTTTATATTTAAGATTTTAGAATGTACAGTATATACATACCAGAATGTATATCCCGGACCCGGCAGACTGTATTTTTATTCTATTCTTATTTTTAAAGGTCCCCTATTGTAAAAATTGCCAGTGTTTTGCATTGTTTTCAAGCAATGTGAGGTTGTACAACACTGAGAAAATGTGAAATCTGTACCAAGTGCAGTTTTTGCTGTTCAGCTGTGACAAGAACTCTCCCTACTGAAATAAGCCATTCAGAATTTACTGGATCTGTGACGTGTAAGGGGGGCTGACCAATCACCGTTAAGCTAATATCTGCATACCCTACTGTGGTTACTAGCCACCGCCCACAATCAACTGAAGTTCAACAGTGATTCGAGTAAGTTAGCTTAACGTTAAAATGATGAGCAACACAGGCAAGACATGTGCTGTTCCTGACTGCCAAGCAGCGAATACGTCCTTGCCCTCGTTTCCTAATGATATCGTGCTCCGCAAGCAATGGGCCAAGTTAGTTTTTGGAATTTTTTCAAAGAAGACACTGAGAATCAAGGACTTTATAATGCTGGGGTGATTTCCAGGCTGTTGCTAAAGAAAGGAGCTGTACCAAGTCAAGAAAGAAAGTATTGAATCAGTAAGTACATAAGTCATAATTAGTTAATTAGCAGTAGGACCTCGTTCATTCATCCGTTACCAAACGTCTACAACTATGATGCACTTCGGACTAGTGTCAGGTAACCCAAGGAGAACGCGCGCACGTGCGAACAGAACGATTATTTGCGATAGTGGTAAAGGTTATTCCCTTTTCTAATTTTGCTAATATTTTCTGTTTGTCTCAATAGTGTATTAACAATGATCCAAATGATCAATGATCCAATAGGATTGATGCAACGTAAAAAGATCGATTCATATTGCAATACTCTTATTTTGAAAATTCCGTGGAGAGTCGTATCCGCTCGGCTCAACACCACAGCAGTAGCGTCTGAAACGCGGACATTGCAACAGAGCAAGGCTACATAGTGTGCCTATTTTACGACCCAAAACAAGTCCCTGCTGTTTTATTCCGCAACGGGTCAAATGCATCTAACATGCTTTGCAATCCTCGCCATTCCTTTATGCCCACGTCGCATTAAAGACCGAAATTAACGCTACGTTAGCGTAAGCTAACAACAAGCTTACCCTGATCAGAGCCATAGACAGAGAGAACAGCAGAGTGGGGACTGGGAAAGGGGGGGAGGGGCAGGCATTCTCCCTTTCTGTGTGTGTGTGTTGCGTTTGGAAAGACCAGATGAAGTATAGTATATTTATAGTAAATGTAATGAGGATGGACAGATAATGTTGATATTATAGAAAATACAATACATAATAAATGTATTCGTGATCATCATGCAACATAAAACAATTGCAGGAACGGTTTGGGAGAGGAAGGGGTTTTAGGTTGCAGGTTGTGAGTTCTAAAAAAATTTACTTAAAGTTTAAAGCTCAATATATCAAAACGTGGCACTTTACAGTGAACAGGAGGTCTATTTGTATTAAAAACAATAGATTGTTTTTCATTTAAATGTCTGGAAGAGCTCAAAAATAAAAATGTCAAATTATATTTCCGTTGCCTTTTTTGAGTTGATCTAAAATGTTACCGATCGTGTTAAATGAGCACATAATATCGTCTCATATCGATCGCAGGCACCTGAATCGAATCGTGGCAGACTTTGTGATATCGCCAAATATCGTATCGTTGTCCAAAGAATCGCTATCGTATCGTGATGAAACCGGTGATTCCCACCCCTACAAAGTACTCGATTAAAAATACAAAACAATTGAAAAAAAAACGTACAGATGTGTTCCATAGACTCACAGGAATTGTGTAAAATTGACCAAAAAGTTAACAATTGTGGACCTTTAATATTATTATATTCTTATTTTAGTCCTATTGACTACCTAAAAGTTTATTATTTGTTCAACGTGAGCGATCTGTAGTGCAGAATTTCCCTGTGGATTATTAAAGGGTTTCTGTCCCGGTACCTGTGTGTGACCTGTAGTCCAGGGAAGGTGTTGGCCGTGTGGTTCCCCAGGATCTGGAGACTGATGTGTCTGGAGCATCTCCTGCCGTGGCCTGGGAGGGAGCCTGGGGGGGAGACATGGAGCATCACTGTTACCAGGGTTAGGGAGCCTGGGGGGGAGACATGGAGCATCACTGTTACCAGGGTTAGGGAGCCTGGGGGGGGGGGGACATGGAGCATCACTGTTACCAGGGTTAGGGAGCCTGGGGGGGGGGGGACATGGAGCATCACTGTTACCAGGGTTAGGGTTATATGGGAGCCTGGGGGGGGAGACATTAGAGCCATATGAAATCAGTTTTATTTTTTTCCAAATTCCATTTTATTTTTTTCCAAATTCCGTTTTTTCCGTTTGAATATTTCAGAATTCTGTATTTTGCTTTGTACGCTCATTTTACCATCAGAAATAGTGTCTAATAAGTGGGAATGAATAAATGTCCACAATTTAATAAGATATAACAGTCCATTTAATAGGGCTGTCTTAAATACTTCGAAGCTTCGAAGCTTCGTTTGATGGGCATGGGATTCGAATATGAAAATAAAATTTGATTATTTAAAAAAAATATATATATTATTATATATATTTTTGCTAAATCAACTCTGCCTCTCTTTAACTACAACAAGCAATGTTGTTTGTTATTTAAGATGAGGTTGGACTCGGCACTTGAAAAAAAAAAGTATAAAAAAAAATAATAATAATTATAGTTGATTCCATTTTTATTGCTCAATTCCGCGATTCCGTCCGCGATTCCATGATTGCGGATTCCATATGGCTCTAGGAGACATGGAGCATCACTGTTACCACCAGGGTTCCCACAGACATTGCAAAATGAAATTCAAGGACTTTCAAGTACTTTTCCCAGCACTATCTTTCATTTTAACCCTTTCACTGCCACACGACAGCCGGTTAACTCTTTCACTGTGACAATACAGAAGGTTAGGCCTTTACTATCACACAACCGACGGCGATGCTCCATCATTAGCATCATTAGCTCCACGGATGCGGTTGTGTGATAGTAAAGGGTTAACCTTCTGTCATGTGGCAGTGAAAGGGTTAAAAAGGGCATTTAAAAGGATACAATTCACTTTTAAATGCTGTTTTTATAGAAAAAATTATCTGATCCAATATTTATGGCTTAAAAAAAAACAATTTCAAGTCCTTCTGTTATACTTCATGGTACTCTCCCTGGTCAGTGAGCAATAAAATAATATCCATATGCACTATTTACGCTTTTCCACTGGCAAAGGAACTTGAGGAAACATTCCATAACAGAACAATAAGTTCTGAGATGGATTCTTGTCTCCGTTTCCATACATGGAGTGAAAAAAATAACACATTTTACGTTCAGAGCAGGATGTCAGCCAACTTCGGGGGTCAGTGTTTGACATATAAGAGGCCCGGATTTTATGTTTAGGTTAAGTAAAAATAGAAATGACATGATATACCATCCCGGGAGGAGATCAAAGGTTTGTTTCAGCTCAGTGTTCATTTGCCTGGCTGAGATATGTCATTCCAACCTTTATTTAAAATCGTAAGCTTCTGAGGTTTCCCTCATTTACAGAAACGACGAGTGTACAAAATGTAAACAGTAAATAATACAAACAATATTCACAGAAAATTAAACACCAGAGTAAAACATTTTAAACTTTTAAAAGTCCCCCGTCTTATAAATGGCCTTTTCCAGTGTTTAGCATTGTTTTCTAGCAATGGGGGTTTGTATCAATGGGGTCTGTGTCTCTAATTATCATTTTGGCGGATTGCTCCAATTCAGTTGAGACTATATCCTCCACCACTGAACTAAGCCATTCTGAATTTCACGTACCTGTGACATCCAAGAATTCTCATCTGCATAACTAACTCTATGGTTGTAGCAACACTCAACCTTTCGCTCAACAACAGAGCGAGTGTAAATACTGACACTTCCTCAAATGGGTTGACGTGGCGTGGGTGCCAACAGAGAGAGCAGAGAACGAGCGAGCGAGAGAGATAGAGAGGGAGAGAGAGGGACACGAAGCATCTTAGGCCATGCCCATGGTTAGACTAGTGTATTCCTGGCGTTTTTTTATACGTTTTTGACGACGTTTGATGTCCCTATTACACAGAAATGCGTTTTTTGGCGTTTTTTTGTGGATACGGCTGAAACGCAAAATTGTGTTTGCGTTTGGAGATACGCAAAAAAAACGAATCGACAACAGCGTGTAGTCAGCACGGAGCCGTTGTTGCGAAAACGCCCATGCGCAGTAGATACCATCTGCGTGCCCTTCCGGTGACAACAGTGTGTGTGTTTGGGACATAGCTCCGTGTCCCAAAACAAATAGCTTCAGCTACCATGTGTTGTCAAGTTATTGTTATAAGGACCCCAGTCCAAGCTACAACAGTCTGCATTCCCTTAACAATTGTTTGTATTGAGCCGTATTGTATTGTACCCATATGCAATATGTTAAATAAAGTTTACATCCATTCATTCTGCTAGCATTACCGATTGCATGAGCAGCTGGCTAACGTGAGCTATCAGGATTCAGACCCTGTTAGCTCAGAGCTCCTCTTTCAACTTAACAAGCATTAAACAAAATGGCCCAGTCATCTATTCACCTTTGTTTAATACACACAGCGTTGTCTCTAATGTTATCTAACTACTGATAGCTCGCGATATCATCAGTTTTGGTGCTGGCTAAGTAGCGTGAGCTAACGTTAGCTTCTAGCCACAATGCTATATTGTTATAATGGCATACTCCATTGACGTTAGCATGCAGCTAACAATGCTACCGATCGTTTTTTAGACTAAACTATCCGCTCTTGGTGGTCACTTGTGTTGATGTTAGTTTTGTTTCATCAACAAATGACAGGCAGAACACACAGTGAATGTATCCATTTTGTTTATTGCACTTTTATTAGGCTTTGCTGAAAAAGAATTGCTGCATTGAGTAAATAGGCAAGATGGTGGCGCGGCATAGGCGCCTGCCTTATTGACATTTTCTTTGCTGGAGCTTCCAGGAAGTGTATTGGCACATTCGTTCTGATTGGTTGAAATTGCCTTCATGTTTGCCACCTACTGCTTTGGCAGTGTACTACATCAGTGTGCTCGGGTGACAAAAACGAGAAAAAAACGAAAGTGTGACTCGAGGCGCACGACGTCGCGGCGATACGCATATGAAAACAATACGAAGATGATACGAAAGGTGTAACCGCCGCCTTACACACACTCCCCGACCGCGCGTGTGCGGGGAAACACACACGCAGTCGAGACACAGATCGTGACGAGCGAGCGAGAGAGAGGGAGAGAGAGACAGAGAGGGAGAGAGAGAGAGGGACACTGAGCACGCCACACACACTCCCGCAGTCGGGAGCACTCGCATATCACTGTCAACCTGCTGCAAAATATCATTGCGCACACTCCCACGCACGCGCCCGTATTCCGATCCGTGCAATCATATTCACAGGGGTATATATTGTCATTTGAAACAAGTTACCAATGCATTGTCCCGTGGGATTATGCCCCCCTGCTGCGAAATTAATTAGTATCCCCCTCAATCTCTCTACAGTATGTCTCTCTCTGTCTGCCAGTGCAGACTGTGGGTGACTGTCACTCAAAGCGCTTATGGGCGGAGCCCAGCCCAAAACAGCTTGAAATCTTGAAGTGGAAAAATGCTGCTTTAGAGTACTTGATTAGAAATACAAAACAATGAATTAAAAAAAAAAAAAAAAAAAACTTACAGATGTGTTCCATAGACTCACAGGAATTGTGTAACATTGCCCAAATAGTGAAAGGAATAGCAAAACATGGGACCTTTAAAATAATAAAAGAAGATCAGCTAAAACAGTTACAGGTAGTCACACAATGGTCTGAAATCATACGTTTAAACATACCAAGGGAAGGGAGAACCTCCAACTTCAGAGAGTTGAATGACATTCCATGAGTTAGAGGCATCAAAGGAGAAAGCTGACTTCCCTAGATCAGAAGAAACTTGAGGAACCCTAAGAACCATCCAGTCATTCGATCGAGTTGAATAGGTTCCAATATTCCAATCTAACAGTGAAGAGATATAAACAGGTTGTTTACCTATAAGGGCTTTAGAAATAAATAAATAAATACCAGTGTTCGCTGCGCCTTTCTGTAAGAGAAGGCCAACCCACCCTATCATACACGACACAATGGTGAGTATCATATCTGTCACTCACCAGTAATAAACCTAAGAGCTGAGTGATATGCAGAATCCAGAGGTTTAAAAGTTATGATAATACGAAGCCGGCAGAGTGCAGCGGTACACATATACAGCCGGGATCCAGCTACCTGGGAGACTGGTCTCTGTCACTCTGCCTATAAATTATAATTTCAAACAGGTTGGTAGAACAGCGGAACACGTTAGGTAACTATAGCCCAGTCGTGATGTTGTATTCAGAACATATGGTTTTATTAAAAAAACTAGGTCAGTACTGAGAATTATGTGAAATATAACCTGTCCCAGCAGGAAAAGATTTCTGTGTGCCCAGATCAGGTCTGGAATATTGCCTTTACATTTGGAAACGGGACGTTATATTGGCAGTGAAGAACGGGAAAGGTTTTGTCATTTATATTGGCTAAATTTAATTGAAAACTAAATTAATTTTGTTTTACACTGTCCTCTGTATCGTGTTCAGAGAAAGTGTTTGTTTGATGAGATAAATAGTGATGATCTTGAATATTTCTTGCAACACTGGTATGTTTTTATATATATAAGGCTGTTCTTGGAAAATGTCCATGGTACATCAGTTCCAAGCTTGAATTAATTCAAAACTCGCTCAATCTCAGATCCAGCACCGGGATGCGCTTTAAAATACCGCCCAGATGGACTGAGGGCGAGGCATGTAAAAGAAGCCTATTTTATTTTGGTCCTTGTGCCTGGAATGACCTCCAGACATGTCTCAAATTGGCCTCTGCGGCAGAATAGGAAACGGCTGTTATTCATTAATGTATTCATGTTTCATCAATCAAAACACAATGTTAGTGCCTTTTAGGGCTGTCCCCAACTAAGGATTTGGATGGTCGACTATGATTGGCCAAAATGTTCCGTTAGTCGACTATTGGTAAAAAAAAAGTATAATATTTGTAATTATTAAAAAAAAAAAAAAAAAAAATTATCATTCCATTTGGGCTGTGGGGTGCTTAATGTCTGAAGGAGTCGACTGAAGGCTTCTTGTCCTCTGCAAAAGCATGCAATTGGTCCACTGATGGATACATCTTGATATTTGTCTAGTCTAGTGTGTTCATTAGATGGGTGAAATCCTCTTTCAGTGCCTCTGTGCCTGTTTTCTTGGCAGTTAGCCTCTGGTATGCGTGCCTTTAGCGTTAGCCACGCTTCTAGGCCTCTTTTCTTTTGGAAAGAATGATTTTTTTTTTTTATTATAAATATTTTAAATTTTTTAATTTTGTATTATTATATTGACTAATCGACTAATAGGGGTCAGCCCTAGGCTAGTGCCTTTCAATGCTTTCCCCTTTCTCTGTGAGGCAGAACACCAGATCCTGTTAAACCTAGGCTTAATCCTAAAGGAGCTTTACACCAACCAACCCAGTTGTAACGCTCAACCATACAGGCAACAGAACGTGGGAGCGACCATGGCTATAGGTGTGTCTCCAAGTTTAGCCCCCTGAACGGCACCACAAACTGTCGGTCCTGGAAACACTTTACGGAACCCGTGAGCCCAGCGTAACGGCACGACACCACGGTGCGTTCCGGCGGTGGGAAAGGGCCATGTGTTTGTTGGGGTTATCAGGGTTCCCACAGACATTGCAAAATGAAATTCAAGGACTTTTAAGTACTTTACCAAGCACTATTTTTCATTTTCAAGGATGTCACTCGAAGGATACAATTCACTTTTAAATACTGTTTTTTTTAAGCATCTTCTTGGTCTGCTTGCCAGCTAGAACATCACACGCGAAGAAATGAGGAAAAGCAGTTGGAACGCGCGAGACAGCGACTCGTCAAGATAACAGAACAAAAATAAACGATTTCTTGATTCAGAACAATTTGATCATGGATGAACAAAACATTCAATGCGAATGGTTGATTTTAATTTCAATGACTTTTTAAGCACCTTGTTAATTTGTTTTGCTGTTTTCAAGGAATTCCAGGCAAGCACTTTAAGCACTCCAAGGACCTTGTGTGAACCCTGATCAGGTCATCATGGCACGAGCTGCCACCACTATAAACCAACCCACCGGGCTCCCAGGGGGCTCCTGCTCACCATTATAGCACTATATAACAAACCAGGAAGAACGTCTCAATGACAAATACATTTTGACTTGCAAGTAAACAGTTGCAACCATCGGTTAATTTCAGCAAGAGTTCCGTTTATAAATGAATAAGTGTGGACATGTGTGGCACAAGTGTTACATAAATTGGAGCGGAACAACAGTCAAAAAGTAAATGCAGAACCATAGCCACACACACTTGTGGATCACATTGGTTCACTATAACCAATATATAGCCATGTTGTCAGGTATTTGTGATATAATCTCTCGACACTGTAGCTATGGAAACAACGCTATCAGCATTCCACTGCTTATGATCAGAACCCTGCGCTCAAAGTCCACCTATATCCTATACTAATCCTATAAATACATAAGAATGTAGTAATATGTGAAAGAAAAGAAAACATGACTATAGGAAGTAACACGACAATGACCACACTGACCTCTGCAGGCTAGAGTAGCCACTTGTGTGAAGTTCTTGGATTCTGCTCTCAGGTGGACCTGGTTATATTCCAGACTGGCATCCTCTTTAGAAAGCAGCTGCATGTCCTGGGGAAGCACAACGGTGTTAGAATATCATCCTCTTTAGAAAGCAGCTGCATGTCCTGGGGAAGCACAACGGTGTTAGAATATCATCCTCTTTAGAAAGCAGCTGCATGTCCTGGGGAAGCACAACGGTGTTAGAATATCACCCTCTTTAGAAAGCAGCTGCATGTCCTGGGGAAGCACAACGGTGTTAGAATATCATCAGGGTTCCCACAGACATTGCTAAATGAAATTCAAGGACTTTCAAGTACTTTCCTAGGCACTATTTTTCATTTTAAAAAGGGCATTTAAAAAACAATCGGATCCAATATTTATGGCTTAAAACAAAATTCCGACAATTAGTTACACTTTAAATAGTAATCGATTCAGAACAATTTAATCGTGGATGAACAAAACGTGCAATGCGAATGGTCAAGGACTTTTTAAGCACCTTGTTCAAAAATGGGCTGTTTTCAAGGAATTCCAGGCGTTGACCCCCCCCCCCCCCCAAATCAAGCACTTTAAGCACTTCAAGGACCGTGTGCGAACCCTGCGTTGCCTAGTGGCCACTGAGAAACAGTAGAATCTGTTAGATATCATCTCACCTTTACATGGAGTTTCTTGCCTCCTGAATTCAACATATAGACTCCTATTGTTGGCCCTGGATAGAAGAATAAAGAAAAGACAATTAAAATCACTCAAACATACTTAGCTGCACTCAGTCAGTCAATCCATCCATCCACATTTCTGTTGAAGGGGTTCCTTTATATATATATAATATATATTACATTGTTATCTTGTATACCTTTATTTCTTTATCTTTTATTAGATGCTTGTACAGTCTGAGGGGGAGGGGGGGGGGGGGCCAGCAGAAGAAACGGGGCACTCCCAGATTGTATTTGTATGATGCATGCGTGTCGAATAAAGACTTGGGACTCTGCAGTTTCCTCTGTGATCGGTAAATGTCCTTACTATCTACAAAGAAAAGAATAAAACCTGTTTAAAGTTTTTTTTTTATCCACTTTTTCTCCCATTTTCTATATTTTCTCCCATCCCAATTTCGTATCATCCAATTCAACCCTCCCCTGTCACGGACGCTGTTTCTTGCCTCCCACAAGCCGGCTGCAATGTGGACTAAGTCATACATAGCACAAGTCCCCTCCGGTACTTGAGGTAACAGCAGTCGCATCTTTTCACCTGCGCAGCTCGATCTCTCAGTGGCGAGGAGTGACGCGTGGGAGGCTCACGCTGCCCCCGACACTTCCTGATTCTACTGCGCAGGCGCACCAACCGACCTGTAGGAGTCGCTGTCCACAACGCCCGATCCCCACCCATCAGTTTCCCACCCCCTAATACGACCAATGTGTATTAGTACGGACGACCAGCTAAACTGAAAGCAAATGTGGAGCGCTGGGCTCGAACTGACGAGCCCAGCGTCTCCAGCATTTTGTGGCGAGCGCCTTGCCCACTACGCCACGTAGCCGCCCTCAAAACCTGTTTAAAGTTGTCCAGAAGTCAAACAAAGCAATCCTTTGAAGAACACCTCTGAAAACAGCCACAATAATAAAAAATTTTTAAAAAGCATCACTATGTCCAGGGTAATTCCGGTATTTTTAAACCTGGGGTATTACAATTTCTTTATAAATCATTTGGGGTCTAAATGATTAATAAACATTGGAATTGGTCCAGTACTGAGGGAGATTGACTTAACGAACAGCCGGGAAGTGGGCTGCAATGTAATCCTTGGGGGTAATTGTGCCAATCAAAGCACGTCCACTAAAAGTGCTTATTTCTGCCACTGACAGGGTGAGATTTATATTATAAGTGTCTGACAACATTATGTAAAGGATCCCTACAGAGTAGGGCTGGGTTAAAAAAATCTATTTCCCGATTCTGAATCGATCTTCATTTGAATTAGCGATTATCGATTAATAAAATCCCAAGATCGATCTTAAAATAATTATTATTAGCGCGGCTGGGTGGCGCAGCGGACAAGGCACTCGTCACCAATGCAAGAGATACTGGTATCGAATCCAGCTGTCAGCGTTGCTTCTGGCTTGGCCGGCCGTCATACTGGCTCAATTGGCAGAGTCAGCGGGAGGGAAGAAGGTGGGTGGGTCTGGGTGGTTGTGGACAGCGACTCCTACAGTTTGGTCGGGGCGCCTGCACAGCGAGGGAAGGATCTGGAGGGAGGTAGTGTGACCTTCCACACGTTACACTCCCCCAGTGAGAGTCCGCGCTGCCAGGTGAAAAGAAGTGGTGGGCTGGCTACACATGTGTCGGAGGAAGCACGTGATAGTCTCTGCCCTCCCAGACCGACGGTAGGGGGTAGAGTGCGCTACGACCAGGAAGGGGATTGGGAATTGGCATAACGACTAACATTGGGAGGGGAGAAAAACAGAAAAAGAAGGGGGGGAAAGGTAATTAAAAAAAATAAAAAAATTATTATAATATATATACATATTTATTTTTACCCCCCAATTTAGTCGTTATGCCAATTCCCTTCTTGGTTGCACGCAGTCGTTCTGGGTAGGGTGTAGACCAGGGGTCTGCAATTAAGTTTGGCCTCGGGAATCGGGATAGGCATTTTCCATTGGTTCTCCCAGCCCCACATGACCATTTCTAGCATTTCCTATAGTGACATACATAGATAATGATAGTGGAAATACAACAAATCTACGAAACCACTTACAGAGACTTATGTCACAGAGACGTGACATATGCAAAAGCCAATGTTCCAATAAAAAGTACATTCAGGTCCACGGAGGACGCCATAGCCCATGTGCTGCACACAGCAGCATCACACCTGGACAAGAGGCAGGGGAACTATGTGAGAATGCTATTCATCGACTACAGCTCAGCATTCAATACCATAGTCCCCTCCAAACTCATAGCCAAGCTCAGGGACCTGGGCTTGAACTATGACCTCTGGCAGTGGGTCTTGGACTTCCTGACGGGCAGACCCCAGGTGGTGAGAGCAGGCAACTGCACCTCCTCATCCATCACTCTCAACATAGGGGCCCCCCAGGGCTGTGTTCTGAGTCCCCTCCTCTACTCCCTGTACACACATGACTGCGTGGCACAGCGGAACAACAACACAATCATCAAATTTGCTGACGACACAGTAGTGGTGGGTCTGATCTCTGCAAACGACGAGAGGGCCTACCTGGAGGAGGTTAAAGTTCTAGCGGGATGGTGTCAGGAGAACAGCCTCTCCCTGAACGTCAGCAAAACAAAGGAGATGATTGTGGACTTTAGGAGGTCGGGGGTCAGGGACTACAGCCCCCTAAGCATCGATGGGGCACCGGTTGAGAGAGTGAACAGTTTTAAGTACCTCAGAGTCCACATATCCGAGGACTTGACATGGACCACATACATTGACAGTGTTATCAAGAAGGCACGACAAGGGGGCGGTCAGGTGGCGTAACGGAGATTGCGTTCGTCACCAACCCCGGAGCGGCTGGATTCGCCTGTTCTAATCCAGCTCACAGCTCCGGGGTTGTCACCAGCTTGGCTGGCCATTCACACTAATACAATTGGCGGTATTAGAGGGTGGGAGAAGCTGGCGGGGTGGGTCCGGGTCATTGTAAACAGCGACTTCTACAGTTCGGTCGGGGCGCCTGCTAAGCGCGGATAGGATCTAAGTGGGATAGTGTGATCCTTCCACACGCTACGCCCTTTCAGTGAGAATCCGCGCTGCCAGGTGAAAAGAAGCGGTTGATTGGCTGGACGTGTGTCGGAGGAACCACGTGGTAGCCTCCACTCTCCCAGACCGACTGTGGGGGGTAAGTGCGCAGCGACCAGGAAGGGGATTGGGAATTGGCATAACGACTAACATTGGGATGGGAGAAAATCTGAGGAAAAAGGAGGGGGAAAAAGATCCACAAAAAAAAAAGAAAAAAAAAAGAAGGCACGACAACGCCTCTACTTCCTTAGGCGCCTAAGGAAGTTCAACGTGAGTCAGAAGATCCTCAAGAACTTCTACTCATGCACAATAGAGAGCATCCTGACTGGCAATATCACCTCCTGGTTTGGGAATAGCACTGCACAAGACCGTAGCAGACTACAGAGAGTGGCCCGTTCAGCCGAACGCACAATTGGAGGGGGGCTTCCCACTCTCCAAGGCATTTACAACAACAAGCGGTGCATGGACAAGGCGAAGAGACTAATCAAAGACTCCAGCCACCCAAACAACTGCCTCTTCGAACTGCTGCGGTCAGGCAAGCGATACCGGAGTCTCATGGCCAGAGATACAGAGAGACTCAGAAGGAGCTTCTATCCCCAGGCCATCAGGATGCTCAATGAACAAGGCTTGAACAATGAACAATCGTAACAACCATCAAATGCACTCACAGCACACACATCCACACGCACACACTCACTTTAAACAAACAACTCACTGCTGCACCCACTTTAGAACACCTAAACACACTTTATATTTATTGGCAAATAATTTGCACTACAACCCATACCTCATTACACCTTTGTAACTGAGGGGTACAATTCCCTGACTGTATTGAAGAGTATGGTATATTAAACCACTACTAGTTATGTACTTTAATTACTGGCCATACAGTACATGAATATATATGGTGAACACCCACACAAGAATACGGCAATGACACATAAAGTACTATTTAGAGGGTATTTATTATTATCAAGCAACGTTAGGTTACAGATTGAGAATTATGCTCGCGCTTGTATGGCGAAGAACACACGTAAAGTAAGTCAAGAGCGTAAGTCAATGAGAATAGTATGAATACTAAGATGGGTCTAAACTGACGCCACCTGTGGCATAGCAATTACATAGGGCACACTAGTACCAGCTGGAGACACTGGGGGGTTTCCTCCGGGTGTAAGGCCGGCCGGGGTAGAGGAATGTTCGAGTACAAAGTCTGGGTCAACGAGGAATAACGAGGTTCCAGATACAGGAGCCAGTGCAGTACTCCCTTGATCAGTAGACAAAGCAACAGCTATAATCCAGTATGCTCGACAGCATGGAAGACAGCTAGCCAGCCTCTTCCTAGAGGCGGGCTCGAGTGATGATCCTCACGGGGGGTAGATCCCAAACGATAGTGGGGTCGACGGTTCTCTGCTCCAGCAGTCACGGTACCAAAGCAATATAATCCAACCAGAAAAGGTTCTGCAGTCGCCGGTGTAGGTTCTCCGGTGTACATATCCAACGGTTCTCGTCTAGGACTCCTCGGGTGGGGGCACGAGTTTAGGCCGCCCAGCCTGGATAAGTGCACTAGCTATATACACGACGAACCGGTGGTAATGCTGGTCACTGAAGAACGGTAGCCGCACGATACACTATAAATGATAGACTATTACTTCACATTAGAATAAGTCACACTCAACGGTACTGCGTTAAACTCTGACACTTTAGCAATCTATTCGCACGCGGTTCTCAAGACTCTATTTAGAGGCAAAGTTGCTCACTTCACTGCACGTTGTCTCGTGGTGAAGGCTTTACTAGTAATGAACGAATAAGTGCTGCTGTGTACACCTGCGCCGTATTTATACTTAAGTGACAATCTAGTTCCAACCTGGTCACTCTGGTCCTGAATCACTACACTGCCAAAGACATGTTCCAACATGTCCCAAACTCGCCCACTGCACCTGTCTGAGTACGAGACTGCCTGGAGCCTGGGGGGGGTGTCCAATAGGAGAGCGTATATTACTCTGGTTTGTACGCAGGTAAAGGGATATTCCGTGTATATACACAAATAATACACAAGGGACATCAAACGATATACAAATATTATACAAGGGATATCAAACAATAAATATATATATTCGGTTTAATCTGACCCTTTGTAACAACCTTACTGTAAATTGTACCTAAATTGTACCTCATCCCATTTCTGCATTGTACTGTATAGTATATAGTATATTGTATTGTAACTCAGTTACTTTTCTACTCTGCACATTGTATATATTATGTATATATTGAACACTTTTTGTCTACGTACTTGACTTCTATTTTATACTTACTATACTTTTTATACTTATCTATTTTATCTAGCACAGTCTCTGGAGCAAAACAGAAAGAAGCATTTTATATAAAAGTATTCTGTACTTCTGTATGACAACTAATAAAGAAACTTGAAACTTGAACATGTAACTGCTTGAGTCAATTCTTAATGTAACCATTGATATTTTTAACAATGCAACATGTTAGAGGGTTCCTTGAACCATTTAAATTTGATAGCATTGAATCGAATTTAATCGGCAATTGAATAGATTCGGGACCTTGTGAATCGGAATCTAATCGTTTTGGGAAATCAGTGGCGATACCCAGCCAATTGATATCACGTCTATTATTATGAATGTCAACTTCTGAAAAGAGGAAATTAATCTATAAATTTTATAAAATCAGACTGGTCTCAATTTATATTTTGTACACATTATTATTGAGTGAATAAGTGAATTGAGTTTTTTCTGTTGTCCTGCCGAGCTTCCGTGTGTGTACTGATGCCAGGTCAACACAATAAACGTTAACACTTTCTCTGCCAGAGACGCCTAAACTCGTCATTCCCCGCCATGCTAATTCTGCCAATGACGCCGTAACATGTCATTGAGATCAATATTTCAAAAATCTGTGATAGCAATCATATTTCTCCCCCGGAGACTTGAGATCTACTGTTGATCCCCTCTCAACTCTCCAACGGTTCAAGAGCGCCATCTGGTGGCCGATCGGCGGATCGCCCAAACCGGAAACCGGAAACGGAAGCTGGTGCTCATTCCAATTCGGTCCGATCACTCGCTAATAGTCCCGGGACTCGAGCTAGACACAATGGATAGCAATCCGTTACCAATAACTCGATAAACAACATGATTTGGACGTATATACTATTATACAACCTGGAGATGGATCGCATATTTCAACATCCCATAATAGAAATCTGTTTGCTCCACGCTCATCGCCCAACGCTACGAGGAAGCTACGGTGAGTTTCAGCGTTTTTTTTACCGTGTTCGATATAAACTGCTCTAATGATCATATCACCCACACTAGATGAATCATCTAACGTTGGCCACGGAATTATAAACGACCCCCCCCCCCATCCGGTCAACATCAGATGATAAGTAGTAACTTCTAGAAGCACGTCCATTTGAAATGTTTCATCTCGCGCAGATCGCTATCAAACTGTATTTGATCATCAATATAATGCATTTAGGGCTATAAATCACGTTCTGGAGAAAGCTGCAGAAAACGATAAAAACATATTTATACTTTAGACTGTATTTTAGTATGAATATGTGAATGAAAAAGTATAACGTTCCTACGTCCTGAACGATAGATAATTGACGTTGAATGGGCCATAGTAATGTCAATTTAGCAATACAATTTAAAAAGTTATAGCCCTGCAAAGAAGGGGAACTTCTCCATAGACAAATAGAGCTGGCAGAGAGGGGTATAATGATGTACATAAGCCTGGCGAAGAAAGTGTTAACTAATAACATTACCCCCACTCAGTCTGCAGCAGGGCGCTCCACTCTTGGAACAGCATTTTACTTTAGCAGAAAGTGCTTTGGTATAGTATTTCTCATCTTCTTTGGCCAGCAGTATAGTCATCAGGGTCACAACGGTCACTACAGACACGATGGTCTGCAAGGCACAGTGTAAAGACAAGAGTGTTCTCGTCCATCTCTAGCACAACTAGCCACAACTTCAGCGTGACCCTATCCCACAAAGGTAGTCTATTGCATATATTTAGCATTTTAGCATTTCGTTTTTTAGATGATATATTAAGATTAGATTTAGATTATATATTGTAACCATATTCATTGTAGGGCAAATATAACTGAGAAGGCATGCATACCCTCATCTCACATCTCATTGTTGCCCAGAGTTATTATTGTATATTGTTTACACTGCCTTTTTATTCTATTTTTACTTCTCCACTGTACTATAATTCTGTGACCTGTACCTGTATGTCTTCTACTACCTGTACCTCCCCTCCCCCTCCCCCATGCTGCTATGATGCCTGAATTTACCCCAATGGGATCAATAAAGGAATATCTTATCTTATATGAAAGTGTAGTGCGACATTCTGTTGACAACGCAAATATGAACCATTGTTTTATATCTTTTAGATAATGGGACAATTATGAACAAACTCTTCTCAGCACTCTTCTTGCCAACTCTCACTCTGCGTTTTCCACAGTGTTGTCTTTACTGCAACAACTCCAGCCTCGCGGGGTCCCAGAGCGAGGCTTCTGTTTGGGTAAGAAATAAGAGACTCAAAGTAGTGGACATACTTTAACCTCCTCCAGGGATCACATTGCAGCCCATGTTGCGGCTGCCAGCTGATCTCACTCAATACTGGACCAATTCCCAAAGAATGTTGTGCCTATTAGTCTATTTAGAGTAGACCTCCAAATGATGGAAAAATAGGGCCCAGTAGCGGAATTACCATTTAAGGTAAACCCCGAAACAAGACCGTGCCCTGCCTTTACAGTAGCATGCATAGTGTGTTCCTACTTCACTAGAACACAGAGCACTAGTTGTACTAGCCTGCAGGGCATTTGACAGGGTGTGGTGAACAGTGACTGCAACCAAGCATGAGCCGTCATACATGGAGCCAGGAGATGAATAGGCTGAATAAACACCTGGGCTTGTTTCTTTGGCTCTCTCTCTCCCCTCTTTAAATCTCCATGTTTCACTATTAAGTACAGTAAGACATCCACAAGGGTTCCCACAGACATTGCGAAATTAAATTCAAGGTCTTTCAAGTACTTTTCCAAGCATTATTTTTCATTTTAAATGCACTTTTAAATGCAGTTAAAAAATATAATAATAATAATAATAATATAATAATAATAATAATAATAATAATAATAATAATAATAATAATAATAATAATAATAATAATAATAATAATAATAATAATAATAATAATAATATGGATCCAATATGTATGGTTTAAAACCAATTTCCGACAATTAGTTATACTTTAGATAAAACATTTATATTTCTTGATTCACAACTATTTTATCATGGATGAACAAAACATTCAATGCGAATGGGCTATTTGAATTTCAATTACTTTTTAAGCACCTTGTTAAAAATATGGGCCGTTTTCAAGGAATTCCAGGACTTGACTTTTTTTGGTAAAAAATCAAGTACTTTAAGCACTTCAAGGACCTTGTGCGAACCCTGCATCCACTCATCATTACGGATGAGAGGAGGGATAGACATAATGAGCGCCGGCCCGTGGCTAGAAGTGGCTGCCTGGCCAATTACCCCTATGGAACTTTCAAGATCTCCCCTCTCTGAAGAGCGAACTTGGAAGAAGCCACGATGCGGACCGCGCTCATAATGACTACATTAATTCAATTAAAAATAAATAATTACTTCTATCTTGAAGTAATTAACCCATCTCAAATCCCGCCCACTTCACCTGGTCCTCCAATCACAACTGTTTCTTTCCTCTGACACAGCACGGAGGCACTAACTCTCATATCAACCCGTCTATATCAAGATAAGATCACCCACAAAAACTGCCTCGTCTGGCTCTCTCTCTCTCTCTCTCGTTTCAAAACACTTTACATGGACATAAAATGAACAGGATTCGTGATGAAGTGATCAGATGTCAGTTGGAAAATGAAGAGAACCTTTTTAGGTCCATTTCCTTACATTACAATGTAAACATCAAGTCCATTCCCCCAATGTATGCTGTGATATAAGATCTACACTAGAGACTGGTCTAGTAATAAGGGGGAGGTAATTACTTGCGTAATGGGGGTGGAGGCTGAAAATGCCGCCGCGAGCTGATCTAGATTTAGCTTTAACATGTTCCTCTTTATGTAACGGAGAAGCCCATTAAACGCTGCCCTTCGACTGAAGCAAGAGAGTGCTTTTGGGTTTTGGCTCCATCTGTAGTAGTGCTGCCTTTCATGCTGGCAAGCACAGGCAGGACTCACCGTTCAAGACCAGACCAGAGACATGACGGTATTCATGACATCTGTTAACATTTGCATAGTGGATCAGGAAACACAAGATGATCCAGGATTAACCCTTTCACTGCCACACACTACCAAATTGTTAACCCTTGCACTGCGACAATACAGAAGGTTAACTCTTTCACTGCCACACGACAGATGGTTAACCCTTTTCGCAACCACACTACAGAAGGTTAACCCTTTCACTACCACACTACAGTACCACACTACAGATGGTTAACCATCTGTAGTGTGGTAGTGAAAGGTTAACCTTCTGTAGTGTGGCAGTGAAAGGTTAACCTTCTGTAGTGTGGTAGTGAAAGGTTAACCTTCTGTAGTGTGGTAGTGAAAGGTTAACCTTCTGTAGTGTGGTAGTGAAAGGGTTAACATTCTGTAGTGTGGTAGTGAAAGGGTTAACCTTCTGTAGTGTGGTAGTGAAAAGGTTAACCTTCTGTAGTGTGGTAGTGAAAGGTTAACCTTCTGTAGTGTGGTAGTGAAAGGGTTAAAGAATAATCCTAAAGTTATTATTATTATGATGTACTTCTTAGACCACAGCATAGGGAGGTGAAGCAGAGGCTCAGGTATCAGATAATATACCAGCGTTAGCCCTGCTAGGCTACGTAGCTCCTAGGCCACATCAGGTATACCAGCGTTAGCCATGCTAGGCTACGTAGCTCCTAGGCCACATCAGGTATACCAGCGTTAGCCATGCTAGGCTACGTAGCTCCTAGGCCACATCAGGTATACAAGCGTTAGCCATGCTAGGCTACGTAGCTCCTAGGCCACATCAGGTATACAAACGTTAGCCATGCTAGGCTACGTAGCTCCTAGGCCACATCAGGTATACCAGCGTTAGCCATGCTAGGCTACGTAGCTCCTAGGCCACATCAGGTATACCAGCGTTAGCCATGCTAGGCTACGTAGCTCCTAGGCCACATCAGGTATACCAGCGTTAGCCATGCTAGGCTACGTAGCTCCTAGGCCACATCAGGTATACCAGCGTTAGCCATGCTAGGCTACGTAGCTCCTAGGCCACATCAGGTATACCAGCGTTAGCCATGCTAGGCTACGTAGCTCTTAGGCCACATCAGGTATACCAGCGTTAGCCATGCTAGTGCAGATTAGGACCTACCCCCCCAAAAAATCTAGTTAGAACCAATCCAAAGTAAAAAGAGGATTCATTCAAAAATAATTAAAACTTTTGATGTAAAAAGAGAATAGTCTCCCGTTTGACATCGGCCCGCCCCGAGGAGGGAACCCACCTGCCGCGCCCCGTCCCGGGGCCACCAGCAGCACCAAGAGGTGCTCGATGACGTAAGGCTTGAGCTTGTCCAGGTCGGCGGGTCGCTCGCGGTGCTCCGACAGGTCGATCTGCAGACTGAGCCGCTGCTGGCTCTGGAGGCAGGACCCCTGAGACGAGACAGGAGAGGAGGACCAGTCATGCACCACAGAGAGACACGGGGGGGGGGACATTGCAAAATGAAATTCAAGGACTTTTAAATACTTTTTCAAGCACTATTTTTCATTTTCAAGGATGTCACTAGAAGGATACAATTCACTTTTAAATGCTGTTTTTTTTTTAAAAGCATCTTCTTGGCCTGCTTGCTAGCTAGAGCAAGCTAGAGCATCACATGCGAATAATGCGGAGAAATTAGGAAAAGCAGTTGGAGCGAGCGAGACAGCGACTCGTGAGATTTTATTAAAACGGAACAAAAGAAAATACGATTTCTTGATTCAGAACAATTTGATCATGGATGAACAAAACATTCAATCCAAATGGTTGATTTGAATTTCAAGGACTTTTTAAGCACCTTGTAAAAAATTTGCTGTTTTCAAGAATTCCAGGCCTCGACTTTTTTTTGTTAAAAATCAAGCACTTTAAGCACTTCAAGGACCTTGTGCGAACCCTGTAGACTGCGGGTAAAATGGGTAAAACGTTTCTTTTTCGAGCGAATTCGAACGACTCATTAAAAAAAAGATGGGAGTCGTGTAAATCAATTTCATTGTACGGTTATATTCTGACATATTGCACCCAGCGTCTCCAGTATTCGTGGTGAGCGCCTTGCCCACTGCACCATGTAGACGTCCAAATAACTACAATCTGAATCAGAATCCATAACCAGTAACCACACTTGCGACAGTTTTCGGCTCACCATTGCCCCGACTGCTTTGTTGTTGTTGAATCAAGTCAAATCCTAGGTAAGCGTGTATTGTGCACGTGAACGTTGACGTGAACGTGCGGCACACTTCATAGGTTTCGCGGTAAGCGGAGCGCTTAAAAAATATATATATAAAAAAGTTTCAAATGTCTTTTTAAATTGCATTACCGAAATGTGCCACAGGTGGATCTCACGTGAATCTGTACTCTGTAGTACCGACGTGATTCGGTCGATACCCTTAAAAGTACCGTAATCGGTACCCGTCCCTACTAGGAGGATATAGTGAAGTTTGGAGAGGAATGACAAGTGAAGCAACAATTTGTAACGTGTCATTAACAGAGCAGAGTAAAAAGGCAGAAACATACATGGACACGCAGGTACGGGGCGACAGGCAGCAACCTGCCTCTCGCCCCTCCCTCCCCCTCGACCCCCCCTCCCTCCCTCCCTCCCTCTGCCTCTGCCTGCCAGTAACTAACTCTCTCTCGAAGCCGACAGATCAGTATTGTTTTTAGTGGGTGACTCAGGTCAGGACTCAACCTGTAGGCAGACTCCCCCGGCCGGGCACCTGCAGGGCTCTGGCCTGTAACAGCAAACCTAATCCGGCAAAAGACTCCCTCGCTTCCTCAAGGCTCATTTAATCCGTGGGCAGTCTAAAACACTGATCCGGGGCCAGTTACACACACGTTCCCTTCTCTGGAAATACTTAAGATTAAAGCGTAATACAGGGAGCAGGTGCTGATCCTAGGTAAGTAGAGTAAAGCATGTGGCCTGACCGCGCACGTCACTGGTACCTGCACTCCTTAGTACCCACTGCATACAACAGGCCTGTGGTTGATCAGTACTGTTTAGGGCTGAACAATTTGGGGAAAGTATCTAATTAGGATTATTTTGACTGATATTGAACTTGCACTGTGAATTCATGAATATTCATTATTAAAATGAAAAAAAAGAAAGGGAAAAAAATGATCATGGTGGTTTATTTTCATTGCAGGGATCTGTATGAAACAAAGATCTTTTCCTCAGTCTGTAGAATATGATACATCTCTGCAGAACCAAAATACATAGTATAGAATGGTATTTTGACACATATTTTGCTTTTAACAAATATTGCAGCCTCCAGTGATTTGGATATTGCACTCTGCCATATTACAATATCGATACGATTTTGATTAATTGCGCAGCCCTAGTACTGTTAGAACTACTTCAAATCATTAAAAGTACCGCAGTGCCATAGTTGATTAAAACTCAGAATCATTTGACTAGTATGGGAAATTACAAAACCAGACGAGCCCGGTAATTATGTATCATCTACAGTATTTACCACTGTGTGATGACAGCTCATATCGCTGCGGTCGCGGGCTGAGCGGTACGGGGTGTCCTTTGTCCCCACCGTCATGATCAGACTGTTCAACACCCTATGACCCCCACCCCCCCTCTCTCTCTCTCTCTCTCTCTCTCTCTCTCTCTCTCTCTGTGTGTCTCTCTCTCTCTTTCTCTCATGACCTGGGCTGCAGGCAATTTTATATAGCAATTTTGATTTGACTTGACACTGTGCAATAGTACTCACCATTTATTTATTTATTCATTCATTGGAACTTTTTAACCTCAGCGATGTAGCAGTACTGTCTATCTGTATGTCATGTATGTCATATATGTTATGATGAATTGAAATGGGGGACCCTGATGTAAACAAGACGCAAGTCTTTCTCTGGTCTGCATCCCCTTAACACTTTCGCGGCCACTGGGATCCTAAATCTATACTTTATATTATTGCTATCTGTCCATTGTCATTGTCAATTGACACTATAAACCGTCCCTTCAATATGCCTTAAATTAAAAAAAATGTCATCAATACGTTCCCATTTTATAGCGTCGTGAATATGAAGTATATACCGCAATGTTCTGGGGTATTTCCTGGAAGGCGAGATACAGAGCGCTAAGCTAATAATGTTAAATCGAATGGCGTTTCGGCTATACACAAGCTAGAGCTAAAACTCAAAATGCATATTATCGGTATCATGGTCCACCATGAATGCATGAAAGGGGGGGGGGGGGGGCGGGGGACGTCGTTTCTGATTATTTATTACCAATAACGGCATTAGCCTCATTAGCCTCATTCACTGACCGGGTGGATGGCTATCAAAGCAAGGCCCGATCGGGCTGTAATTTACGTGAAAAAGCTCTCCGGTTGGATCCCAAACAGGATTTCGCAGTTATCGATCGCCATCTGGTAGATCGATATGTCCATTGGCTGATGCTATATTCCTTTACTGCATACTGAATTCAGCGTCCCAAAAAAGTATTCCAGGCTACATGCTATAGGCATAGCTTTAGGCTAACAAAAAAGTCCACCCATGATGAAAAAAAAGAAAAACACCGGTCTGTAACAGGGAACACTGCATTATCGAGACAGCGCCCCTACGAGGATCTGGCCGGTAATGCACTTTTCCGAATCCCAAGAGTAGGGTAAATCTGCAGTGCCGCTCGGTGACATTGAGTAGGATATTACAATGGAATAAAAGCCAAAACAACCTTACCACGAATATATACGTGGTTGACCCTCAAGCGTTGGATCCGAAACAGGTATATATATACGTGGTTGGCCACGAATGTGTTAACAATTGTGTGTATTGAGCTGTACTGTATTGTACCCATTCTGCAATCTGTTAATAACATTTTCAATCTGTCAACTGCACTGAGCTACCGGATGCCTGAATTTCCCCAAAGGAATGAATAAAGTATCTATCTATCTATCTATCTATCTATCTATCTATCTATCTATCTATCTATCTATCTATCTATCTATCCATCCATCAGTGGCTACTGAAACCAGTGTGAAAGTACCTGAGAACTGCTGAACAAACTCTTAGGTAGGCTGCACTCCAGCAGTAGACCCAGTATGGTGATGTTAGAAGCATCTTCCTGTGGGAAGCCAGAGCAGAGGGAAACAAAATGGTTTTGTCAACAATAGAAAATCACGAGGGACGGTGTTAATGCCATAATGATTATACTAGCATAGCAAAGCTGGTGGAGAAGGCTATTGGAACTGAAACAGCCCAAGGAAAGTATGCATGTATCAAAGTGTCTGGGTCTCGCTAGTGACTATTGGAACACGCCAACTTTTTGGGAAATGAGCTTATTTGCCATCTACCCTGGAGTTAGACAAGCAGATACATACCCTTTTCTTCTCTGTGCATGCATTAGGCTTAGGGAACAGCCGCACCGTTAGCCTAGCTTAGCGTCATTCACTTAAAGTAGGTGTGCCAGTGTAGCCTAGTTCCCAACAGTCACAAAATACACTCCAAATACAACTCCAAAACTTTCCTGTATGTTGTGACCTGTGTATTTACGCCACGTGAAAAAAATAATAATAAAGACATTATTTTTCGTTTTCTAAGCAGATATATACTCTGAACTAGGGATGTCCGATATTATCGGCCTACCGATATTACCGGCCGATATTGGCATTAAAATGTGATATCGGAAAATATCTGTATCGGTTTTCAAAAAGAAAAAAAAAACTTTATTATTATTTTATTTGTTTACATTTATTTAACCTTTATTTACCCAGGCAAGCAAGTAAGAACAGATTCTTATTTATTATGTTGTGTTAATTCCACGACAAGAGATATGTAATGTTAATTACCTGAAATTATTCTGTTTATGGAAACCTTGCATATATCGGTATCGGTTGATATCGGTATCGGAAATTAAGAGTTGGACAATATCGGTATAGGTAAAAAAGCCAATATCGAGCATCCCTACTCGGAACTATCTTTTGCCGAACCACTGCTGCCTGGGAGCAGTGATTTCATCACCTCAAAAGCCCTGTTGCTTTTTGAAACGGTGCGGCTGTTCCCTGAGCCTAACGCATGCACAGAGAAGAAAAGGGTCTGTATCTGCTTGTCTAACTCCAGGGTAGATGGCAAATAAGCGAATTTCCCCAAAAGTTGGCGTGTTCCTTTAAACTGTCACATATTGTGCAGAAGAGGTTCATTGGTTAGAAACAGGAAGACAAACAACCATTATAGAGTCTGGATGTCGAATTGGAAAACTTTCTTTTTTGCCGTGAAACTATGAATGTTGATTTTCTGCTATGCATTCCAACAGCATTATGGCTAACGCTAACAATTTTACACAAATGCAAACGTCTGTCAGTGTGACCCATATACATCAGTATCAACCATCGCATGGATAACATCTCATTACAGAGTTGCAGTAATGAATCAACAAAAGCATACAATAAAATGTTCACCCAAAAAAAGGTTAACCTCCTCTAGTCTTAAAAACCGAATGACCTTAAAAACAGACTTGGCCCTAATAAATCTCTTTGTCCATCGCTCCTCACGCTGATACTGTTATGAATATTCGAGCTGTGTGTTATTTAGAAGCTGTTTGGACACAGGCTAATGTGGTGGATCGTTTGCATGCGTTGGTTATCAAGTATGAAAAACACTGATATCAGAGCAGGGTGTCATAAAAGAGAAGAGGTGACCTCATCCGGCTAGAAGCTGCTAGTGCCGTTCAAATCTAACAGGTAGAGACATGGGACAACTGGACTGAAGCTAAACCAAAAAGGGCAAAGTCCGGAGGGAGAGAGAAGACAGAGACACACAGCGGTGTCCACAATGAAAGAGAAGCATAGAAGGTCAAATTGAAATTCGCGACTTCCTTTAAACCCCCAAGACTTCCCTGTAAGACCAACAGCTTGTCTCATAAAGTGTAAACACCAGCGACAAAAACACACTTCTCAGCCTCCCATGAAGTATTACACAACGGTATGCCGCCACGGAGGAACAAACTTTTCAAAGCTACAGTCACTGCCACACGACAGAAGGTTAACCCCTTTACTATCACACAACGGTCGGGTTAACCGGCTGTTGTGTGGCAGTGAAAAGGTTAACCTTCTGTGTATCGTCGCGGTGAAAAGGGTTAACCGTTTGGTAGTGCGGCAGTGGAAGGGTTAAATATGTTGCGGGTATAAAGCACATAAGTGCAAAACAAAATGTTCACAATAGAACAACAACAAAACTTTCTTTCATGGTGTTTAGCATCATGTGATGTGGAGTCTTTCTGCTAATTGGATGCTACTTTGGCAGATGCTGTGAGACATAAGAGAGTAAGCACCAGACTGAGAGAGAGACAGTACTTACAGTAAGAGAGTACAGTAAGCACCAGGCTGAGAGAGAGACAGTACTTACAGTAAGAGAGTACAGTAAGCACCAGGCTGAGAGAGAGAGACAGTACTTACAGTAAGAGAGTACAGTAAGCACCAGGCTGAGAGATTATGAGAACCGGAGGTTGTGCTCCACTTGGCCAAGCTGACATTTTGTAACTGCCGCCACACTTCCTGTTTTGGAGGCTCAAACACTTTCACTCGTTTTCGTTTCGTTTAGCGTAACAGCAAAGTATCAGTTTGAGTGTGCACACACACACACACACACACTCCATACTCATAGCCAAGCTCAGGGACCTGGGCTTGAACTATGACCTCTGCCAGTGGGTCTTGGACTTCCTGACGGGCAGACCCCAGGTGGTGAGAGCAGGCAACTGCACCTCCTCATCCATCACCCTCAACATAGGGGCCCCCCAGAGCTGTGTTCTGAGTCCCCTCCTCTACTCCCTGTACACACACGACTGTGTGGCTCAGCGGAGTAGCAATACAATCATCAAATTTGCTGACGACACAGTGGTGGTGGGCCTGATCTCTGCCAACGACGAGAGGGCCTACCTGGAAGAGGTCAAGGTCCTGGCGGGATGGTGCCAGGAAAACAGCCTCTCCCTGAACGTCAGCAAAACAAAGGAGATGATTGTGGACTTCAGGAGGTCGGGGGTCAAGGACTACAGCCCCCTCAGCATCGACGGGGCACCGGTTGAGAGAGTCAACAGCTTTAAGTACCTCGGAGCCTACATATCCGAGGACTTGACATGGACCACACACATTGACAGTGTTGTGAAGAAGGCACGACAACGCCTCTACTTCCTCAGGCGCCTAAGGAAGTTCCAAGTCAGTCAGAAGATCCTTAAGAAATTCTACTCATGTACAATAGAGAGCATCCTGACTGGCAACATCACCTCCTGGTTTGGGAATAGCACTGCACAAGACCGAAGCAGACTACAAAGAGTGACACGTTCAGCCGAACGCACAATTGGAGGGGGGCTCCCCACCCTCCAGAACATTTACAACAAGCGTTGCAGGGGCAAGGCTAAGAGAATCATTAAAGACTCCAGTCACCCGAACAACTGCCTCTTTGAACTGCTGCGGTCAGGCAAGCGATACCGGAGTCTCAAGGCGAGCACAGAAAGACTCAGAAGAAGCTTCTATCCCCAGGCCATCAGGCTGCTAAACGAACAATGAACACTACACAACAACAACCATCAAACGCACATAGCACACACATCCACACGCACACACTCACTTTAAACAAACACACTGTAGCACCCACTCCACACACTTTATAGCACACACTCACTTTAAACAAACACACTGTAGCACCCACTCCCCACACTTTATATTTATTGATGAAGGATTGCACTACAACTCATACACCTTACTGTAAATTGTACCTAAATTGTACCTCATCCCATTTCTGCTTTGCACTATATAGTACTGTACATTAGTACACTGCATAGTATTGTATATTATATGGTAACTCAGTTACGTCTATTCTGCATCGAACATTGTACATATGTCTATACTGAACACTGTGACCTCTTTTTCTACTTCTAAATTACATGCTATACTATGTTATTTGATACTATCTTGTCTAGCACAGCCTCTGGAGCGTAACAGTAAGAAGCATTTTGTATGAAAGTATTCTGTACTTCTGTATGACAACTATTAAAGAAACTTGAAACTTGAAACACACACGGCGATTAGCATCATGAAGTGCATCAACAAAATGTCAATGTCAAAATGTCTGCGTGTGGATTTGTTGATACGCTAGCAGGCCTATTGCGCAGACTATTGTGTCATTCCGTTGGGCAGTGCGCTCTGCTCACAAGTGTTGATCACAATGCGCTTGTTTATGTGTCGAGCTACAGAAGGCGGGCTGGCAGAACGGGATAAGGCAGACAGCTGCTGCTGCTAATGATCACATGTCACCCACCGCCACGACACACTGCGGGGGGGCACCGTTACACACTGTACGACGCAGACGTCAACACACACACACACACACACACACATACCTGAGTTTGGGTCAGCTTAATGCTCTGGATGTGAGGAAATATTAGCAGACTCTCCTTCCTCTGGACAGACCTTAACGAGCCCCGATGGACGCCCACACCAAATACCTGGAACACACAGGGTTAACACTCTAAATATATATATACATACACAGTACATACATGCATACATACATACAGGGTTCCCACAGACATTGTAACATTTTATTCAATGACTAATAAAAGGATACAATTCACTTTTAAATGCCGTTCCTTTATTGAAAAAAGATCTGATCCAATATTTATGGCTTAAAACCAATTTCCGACAATTAGTTACACCTTAGATAAATAAAAAAAAAAATTCTTGATTCAGAATTTTTTTATCATGGATGAACAAAACTTTCAATGCGAATGGTTGATTTGAATTTCAATGCATTTTTAATCACCTTGTTAAAAAAAAGGCTGTTTAAGGAATTCCAGTTTTTTTTTGGTAAAAAATCAAGCACTTCAAGGACCTTGTGCGAACCCTGTACATACATCCTCAACCGTGGGCGACACAGAGAGAGCACTCGACGTGGAGTACATCAGGGGTAGGGTGCTCTATAAGCCTTTTGGCTTCGAACCTATCCTTTTCGCTTGTTTATTTGTAAACATTTCGAAAGATTATTTGTTTATTGTTTATTATTTGTAAACATTCGAAATAAAAATAATTCATTACCACAATTAAGCATCACTAGGTAAACAATGGAGAAGTCTAAGAGCATCAGACATGAGATGGTACAAGATCTTTTTGTATTTCAATGTACTATTATTGTATTGTAAGTGGCTTTGACTTTGAAAATCAAGAGAGAGCATCATGCAGACTAAAGATTTGTTCGAGTTTCAAGGGATGAACACATGAACACATTTGGTGCACTGGGTTTCTCTGTCTCTCTGAAACGTTAAAGGAACATGCCAACCTTTTGAAAATAAATATATATAATTCAGAGTATATATCTGCTTAGAAAACGAAAATGTCTATAATTATACTTTTTTTTACATTGTATTTCTCCACGTGGTAAATACACAGGTCACAACATGTTTACACCTCGTTAAAAAATGGGCTGTTTTCAAGGATTTTTCTTTAGTATCAAGCACTTTAAGCACGTCAAGGACCTTGTGCGACCCCTGGAGAGTAGACGGGACTGACCTGGTATGACAGCACCCCGTGATCCGACGTGTTTATAAATAAAGAGTTTTCTACGTTGCCCTCCTCCGACGGGAGGAAGACCAGTTTAAAAGAAGCCTTCCCTCGGGGCGGGATCACCTGGGAGAGACGGGAGGGAGACCAAGCCACAGGGGGATTAGAGTGGTGTTCAGATCGGGTGAACAGAGAGCGAACACACACTGCTCACGTGGAAATAACAAATATCAAATGTCACCTTGTTGCAACAGGAGTGTGTGGACATAGTCAAAAGAGAGGGGAGACATAGTGCTGGTCTATGTGTGATGTACTGTCATGCACTTGTCCTAATAAACTAACCTACTGTACACTGTAGCACACAACACTTTGATGAACATTGTTACTCAGCTGATAAGAGTTGTGCCCCCCCCTGATGACTTGTCGTACAGAACTTGTAAGTCGCTTTGGATAAAAGCGTCAGCTAAATGACTAAATGTAAATGTACTGTATAAACATTTCGTTTATCGTTTATTTGGTCACCTAGGCAACAGCTATTCTTCCTGGGGTCAACATGGAACAAAACAAAAAACATACTGTACATATACCTATATTTCCAAAAGATTTAACATGAACAATTAAGTAACAAACACTTTAAAAAAGAGTGACACGCAAAGAAAGAGAATAATAAGAAACTTCCCAATAAAAAGTGACCACTGTTTTCAATTGTTGACACACCACATTTAAATAATAATAATAATAATAATAATAATAATAATAATAATAATAATAATAATAATAATAATAATAATAATAATAATAATAATAATAATAATAATAATTAATAATAATAATAATAATAATAATAATAATAATAATAATAATAATAAAGAATAATAATTGTGCCGATTCCCCATCAAGACTATGAGTGAAGAAGTTGCTGTGGAATTAAACTGGTTGTTTTGAAAGGAGGCCAACCAGGGACCCAACGGGGGTCCGGCACACAAGGGAAGGCCACGGTGGGGAGTGGGACTAAAGTTAGGAGGGAGTGGGACTAAAGTTAGTAGGGAGTGGGACTAAAGTTAGTAGGGAGTGGGACTAAAGTTAGTAGGGAGTGGGACTAAAGTTAGGAGGGAGTGGGACTAAAGTTAGTAGGGAGTGGGACTAAAGTTAGTGGGGAGTGGGACTAAAGTTAGTGGGGAGTGGGACTAAAGTTAGTAGGTAGTGGGACTAAAGTTAGTGGGGAGTGGGACTAAAGTTAGTGGGGAGTGGGACTAAAGTTAGTAGGGAGTGGGACTAAAGTTAGTAGGGAGTGGGACTAAAGTTAGTAGGGAGTGGGACTAAAGTTAGTAGGGAGTGGGACTAAAGTTAGTGGGGAGTGGGACTAAAGTTAGTAGGGAGTGGGACTAAACTTAGTAGGGAGTGAGACTAAAGTTAGTAGGGAGTGAGACTAAAGTTAGTAGGGAGTGGGACTAAAGTTAGTAGGGAGTGAGACTAAAGTTAGTAGGGAGTGAGACTAAAGTTAGTAGGGAGTGGGACTAAAGTTAGTAGGGAGTGAGACTAAAGTTAGTAGGGAGTGGGACTAAAGTTAGTAGGGAGTGGGACTAAAGTTAGTAGGGAGTGGGACTAAAGTTAGTAGGGAGTGAATGAATGAATGAATGAAAACTTTATTTAACAGATTGCAGAATGGGTACAATACAGTACGGCTCAATACATACAATTGTTAAGGGGATGCAGACCTGAGAAAGACGTTTGTCTTGTTTCCATCAGGGTCCCCCATTTTCAATTCATATAGACATTTATGACATACACAACATACATGACATTTATGGCATAGGGACATATAGGTATTTAGTACTGATACATTTGTGACATAGGCGGTATTCAAATATACAGTACTGTTACCCCTAGATCCTGACAGAGTATATACATATGATGGGGAGGGGACTGTACATTAGGAGGGGGTGGGTGGGTGGGAGGGAAATATACATACGGCGGGGAGGGAATATATACATGCGGTGGGGAGGAGACTGTCTATTAGGAGGTGGTGGGGGTTTTGGGCATTTACGGTGGCCAGTTTCGAATTGCAGCCTCCCGTAGGTGCCCTTTAAGGGCGGTTTTGAATGTGGGCAGGGATTCACATTCCTTTACAGCTTTGGGTAGGGCGTTCCACATTGTTGTGGCATAATTGCGAAACGTGTTTAGTCCCTTGTTTGAGCCGAATCTGGGTTTAACATGATTTGTTGAGCTTCCTCTGGTGTAGTGGTTGTGGTATTCACTGACCTTTGGGAAGTATTTTGACATGTACATGGGCACCCCGGTCGTATAGTGTATCTTGTAGACCAGGCCCATTGCAAGTTGCTGTACTCTGTCGTCTACTCTAAGCCATCCTAGGTTGGCAAAGTGGGCAGGGGTGAGGTGGGTTCTGGGGTTCAGGTCAAGTAGTAGTCTGACCAGTTTGTTTTGTGATGTTTGTAATTTTGTTTTAAGCGCCTTTGAGGTGCTTTGGTACCATGAGGTGCAAGCATAGTCGTAGTACCCTTGAATGAGTGCTCCTGCCAGAGTCTTCAGGGTATTCTTGTTTACCAGAGAGGAGATCCGGTACAAGAATCTAGTTCGTTGGTTGACTTTTTTTATTACGTGAGACTAAAGTTAGTGGGGAGTGGGACTAAAGTTAGTAGGGAGTGGGACTAAAGTTAGTGGGGAGTGGGACTAAAGTTAGTAGGGAGTGGGACTAAAGTTAGTAGGGAGTGGGACTAAAGTTAATAGGGAGTGGGACTAAAGTTAGTGGGGAGTGGGACTAAAGTTAGTAGGGAGTGGGACTAAAGTTAGTGGGGAGTGGGACTAAAGTTAGTAGGGAGTGGGACTAAAGTTAGTAGGGAGTGAGACTAAAGTTAGTGGGGAGTGAGACTAAAGTTAGTAGGGAGTGGGACTAAAGTTAGTAGGGAGTGGGACTAAAGTTAGTAGGGAGTGGGACTAAAGTTAGTAGGTAGTGGGACTAAAGTTAGTAGGGAGTGGGACTAAAGTTAGTAGGGAGTGAGACTAAAGTTAGTAGGGAGTGGGACTAAAGTTAGTAGGGAGTGGGACTAAAGTTAGTGGGGAGTGAGACTAAAGTTAGTAGGGAGTGAGACTAAAGTTAGTGGGGAGTGGGACTAAAGTTAGTAGGGAGTGGGACTAAAGTTAGTGGGAGTGGGACTAAAGTTAGTGAGGAGTGGGACTAAAGTTAGTGGGAGTGGGACTAAAGTTAGTAGGGAGTGGGACTAAAGTTAGTAGGGAGTGGGACTAAAGTTAGTAGGGAGTGGGACTAAAGTTAGTAGGGAGTGGGACTAAAGTTAGTAGGGAGTGGGACTAAAGTTAGTAGGGAGTGAGACTAAAGTTAGTAGGGAGTGGGACTAAAGTTAGTAGGGAGTGGGACTAAAGTTAGTAGGGAGTGGGACTAAAGTTAGTAGGGAGTGGGACTAAAGTTAGTAGGGAGTGGGACTAAAGTTAGTAGGGAGTGGGACTAAAGTTAGTAGGGAGTGGGACTAAAGTTAGTGGGGAGTGGGACTAAAGTTAGTAGGGAGTGGGACTAAAGTTAGTGGGGAGTGGGACTAAAGTTAGTAGGGAGTGGGACTAAAGTTAGTAGGGAGTGAGACTAAAGTTAGTGGGGAGTGAGACTAAAGTTAGTGGGGAGTGGGACTAAAGTTAGTAGGGAGTGGGACTAAAGTTAGTAGGGAGTGGGACTAAAGTTAGTAGGGAGTGGGACTAAAGTTAGTAGGGAGTGGGACTAAAGTTAGTGGGGAGTGGGACTAAAGTTAGTAGGGAGTGGGACTAAAGTTAGTGGGGAGTGGGACTAAAGTTAGTAGGGAGTGGGACTAAACTTAGTAGGGAGTGGGACTAAAGTTAGTAGGGAGTGGGACTAAAGTTAGTAGGGAGTGGGACTAAAGTTAGTAGGGAGTGGGACTAAAGTTAGTAGGGAGTGGGACTAAAGTTAGGAGGGAGTGGGACTAAAGTTAGTAGGGAGTGGGACTAAAGTTAGTAGGGAGTGGGACTAAAGTTAGTAGGGAGTGGGACTAAAGTTAGTAGGGAGTGGGACTAAAGTTAGTAGGGAGTGGGACTAAAGTTAGTAGGGAGTGGGACTAAAGTTAGTAGGGAGTGGGACTAAAGTTAGTAGGGAGTGGGACTAAAGTTAGTAGGGAGTGGGACTAAAGTTAGTAGGGAGTGGGACTAAAGTTAGTAGGGAGTGGGACTAAAGTTAGTAGGGAGTGGGACTAAAGTTAGTAGGGAGTGGGACTAAAGTTAGTAGGGAGTGGGACTAAAGTAAGTAGGGAGTGGGACTAAAGTTAGTAGGTAGTGGGACTAAAGTTAGTAGGGAGTGGGACTAAAGTTAGTGGGGAGTGGGACTAAAGTTAGTAGGGAGTGGGACTAAAGTTAGTGGGGAGTGGGACTAAAGTTAGTAGGGAGTGGGACTAAAGTTAGTAGGGAGTGGGACTAAAGTTAGTGGGGAGTGGGACTAAAGTTAGTGGGGAGTGGGACTAAAGTTAGTAGGGAGTGGGACTAAAGTTAGTAGGGAGTGGGACTAAAGTTAGTAGGGAGTGGGACTAAAGTTAGTAGGGAGTGGGACTAAAGTTAGTAGGTAGTGGGACTAAAGTTAGTAGGGAGTGGGACTAAAGTTAGTAGGGAGTGGGACTAAAGTTAGTAGGTAGTGGGACTAAAGTTAGTAGGGAGTGGGACTAAAGTTAGTAGGGAGTGGGACTAAAGTTAGTAGGGAGTGGGACTAAAGTTAGTAGGGAGTGGGACTAAAGTTAGTAGGGAGTGGGACTAAGGTTAGTGGGGAGTGGGACTAAAGTTAGTAGGTAGTGGGACTAAAGTTAGTAGGGAGTGGGACTAAAGTTAGTGGGGAGTGGGACTAAAGTTAGTAGGTAGTGGGACTAAAGTTAGTGGGGAGTGGGACTAAAGTTAGTAGGGAGTGGGACTAAAGTTAGTAGGGAGTGGGACTAAAGTTAGTAGGTAGTGGGACTAAAGTTAGTAGGGAGTGGGACTAAAGTTAGTAGGGAGTGAGACTAAAGTTAGTAGGGAGTGGGACTAAAGTTAGTAGGGAGTGGGACTAAAGTTAGTGGGGAGTGAGACTAAAGTTAGTAGGGAGTGAGACTAAAGTTAGTGGGGAGTGGGACTAAAGTTAGTAGGGAGTGGGACTAAAGTTAGTGGGAGTGGGACTAAAGTTAGTGAGGAGTGGGACTAAAGTTAGTGGGAGTGGGACTAAAGTTAGTAGGGAGTGGGACTAAAGTTAGTAGGGAGTGGGACTAAAGTTAGTAGGGAGTGAGACTAAAGTTAGTAGGGAGTGGGACTAAAGTTAGTAGGGAGTGGGACTAAAGTTAGTAGGGAGTGGGACTAAGGTTAGTGGGGAGTGGGACTAAAGTTAGTGGGGAGTGGGACTAAAGTTAGTAGGGAGTGGGACTAAAGTTAGTAGGGAGTGAGACTAAAGTTAGTAGGGAGTGGGACTAAAGTTAGTAGGGAGTGGGACTAAAGTTAGTAGGGAGTGGGACTAAAGTTAGTGAGGAGTGGGACTAAAGTTAGTGGGGAGTGGGACTAAAGTTAGTAGGGAGTGGGACTAAAGTTAGTAGGGAGTGGGACTAAAGTTAGTGAGGAGTGGGACTAAAGTTAGTGGGAGTGGGACTAAAGTTAGTAGGGAGTGGGACTAAAGTTAGTAGGGAGTGGGACTAAAGTTAGTAGGTAGTGGGACTAAAGTTAGTAGGGAGTGGGACTAAAGTTAGTAGGGAGTGGGACTAAAGTTAGTAGGTAGTGGGACTAAAGTTAGTAGGGAGTGGGACTAAAGTTAGTAGGGAGTGGGACTA